>NC_041402.2:81087808-81245308 GCF_900747795.2 Erpetoichthys calabaricus
TCCAACTTCCCGTGTAGGTGGAAGGCTGAAATTTGGCAGGCTCATTCCTTACAGCTTACTTACAAAAGTTAGGCAGGTTTCATTTCGAAATTCAAAGCGTAATGGTCATAACTGGAACATATTTTTTGTCCATACACTGTAATGGAGGAGGCGGAGTCACGTATCGCGTCATCACGCCTCCTACGTAATCACGTGAACTAAAAACAAGGAAGACATTTACAGCACGAGTCACACACGGGAACGAAGGTAAGTTACGTTAATTTTTGACTGTCTTTTAATACTGTGTGAGCATACATATTAACACATGTGCAATTAAACGTGTGCATTTACGGGGTGATTTCTCAGGCTTAAAAGCTCACCTTTTATCAAATGCGGGAAGAAAGGTAACTGACGTTGTTCACTGTCTTTTAATACTGTGTAACCATACATATTAACACATGTCCAATTAAACGTGTGCATTTACGGGGTGATTTCTCAGGCTTAAAAGCTCGCCTTTTACTAAAAAGGTAAATGCAAAACTATTTTCAATCAGTTTATTGAAACGCTCCCGTTAAGGATTGCAATAACATATTCGCGAGATAAAAGAACAAAGTAGGGGGAAATGGAGGAACAGCCGCAAACAGCGAAGAGCAAAAAATTTATTAAACAATTGAGAACGGAGCGAGTTAAGCATACAAGCGTGTTCATAAGGGCAACAAAGCACGGTGTAAAACGTAAGTTTAAATTAAGTTAATAGAAACGCTCCCGCTGCGGATTGCAATAACATATTCACGAGATAAAAGTTTAATGAGAAGACACGAGGTATAAACGAAGCACACGCCATGGCGCAACGTTAGGGGCAACAGTTTCAACCATTCTATGATCTGCTTCTCGCAACTGAAAGACGGCACATGGCGGATGTTAGCTGACTTGCTGACCGCAACGTTAGGGGCTTCAACTATGGCGCTGACGCAACATCTCAGTGCCAACACTTTAAAGACTGTACTTAAAAGACACGCCCTCCTCACTGGACAGTTAAAAACACCAATCAAACTAACGATGACATCAAGTATTACCCAATCAAAAGTAGGAAAGGAGGCATCTTCATAAAATGCGTGTGGGATGATTTACATGAGACGCTGCTTTAAAAAAAAAATGATAAAAAAAATACGGGATAAATCCTGTCCAGTATTGATTCAAAACGGGACGCGCAATTTCATTCTCAAACGCGGCACGATTCCGTATTTTAAAGGACGGGTGGCAACCCTACAGTGCCAGGTAACCACCCATACAATCAGATTGTGATTCAGACTAGGAATGCAATGAATGTAATTACCCCGATCTACATACAAGGCGAAAGTCTTGCAACATTCAAAGATGATGGTTTGGGATAATTAGTACTTATTAAGTACAATATTGAACATAAAAGAGCTTATGAAGCCTTGAACCGAAAAAAGCAAGATCTCAGAGATCGTAAAAAAAAAAAAGGAGGTAATGTCGTTTTACTCGCTGTAGATTTTACTCAAACATTACCAGTTATTCCACGAGGGAGACCAGCAGATGAACTCAACGCGTGTTTAAAATCCATGCTTCTCCCACGGTCGGTTATATGTCGCGTGTTCTCGGGTAGGTACACCAAAAAATTTATACATTTAAGCATGTAATGGGCAAAGAAAAAATGAGGTATACCCGAAGGCACTGCAGTAGTACTCAATGTAACTTTACTTCTTAAATGTTAATGTTTTACTGTTTAATAATTTATACGCTTCTTATATATTGTTCAAATTCTTTTATGAAAATACCAGTGACAGCGCAATGCACGATAACATGGATTGAATACACCATACGCATCTGCCCACGGCCGCCCTGGTGTGCGCAGATAGGAGTTGATTCTAAAATAAAATAAACATAAAAAGAGTAATACAATCATCACCCATAAAGCGGATAGCAGACGTGACGTATTATATGTGTACCACATTTCAAGTCAATACGTGAAACGGTTTGCAAGCTACATGTGATTTAAAATCCTGGACAGACCAACGAAAAGCCACGGTAGCAAATTATAGAAGAAGATTTGACTGTTTAATAATTTATATTTATATGAAATGTGCTTCTTATATATTACTTCATATTCTCATATGATAATGATGTTAATGTTGTTTATATTGATTTCTATGTTATTGTAAGTGCATCTATGTGTGTATATGTATGTATGTATGTGTATATATATATATATATATATATAAAAAATATATATATAAAAAATATGTGTATATGTATATATAATATATCTGTATATGTGTGTATATGTGTGGGTATATGTGTATATGTATATATATATGACAGCAACACTCATAACAATGACAACACAATTACATTGACAATCATGTTACGTTATTTTTAAAATGTTTCCTTTACTTTTTCATAACCTCTTTAACACACTACTTCTCCGCTGCGAAGCACGGGTATTTTGCTAGTATATATATATGTGAATGTATGTATATATATATGTAGATATGTATATATATATATATATGTGAATGTATGTATATATATATATATATGTAGATATGTAAATATGTATATGTATATATATATATATGTGTCTGTATGTGTATATATATATATATATATATATATATGTGTGTATGTATGTATGTGTGTGTGTATATATATGTATGTATATGTATGTATGTGTATATGTATATGTGTGTGTGTATGTATGTGTGTATATGTATGTGTATATATATGTTGATATGTGTATATATATATATATGTATATATATGTGGATGTGTATATGTATATATATATATATATATATGTATATATGTATATATATGTATATGTAGATATGTGTATATGTAGATATGTATATATATGTATATATGTATATATATGTTTACATAACCTCTTTAACACACTACTTCTCCGCTGCGAAGCGCGGGTATTTTGCTAGTATATATATATATATATATATATATATATATATATATATGAGATGAGACACAAAAATAACCGGATTGGTAAAAAAAAATATTTTTGATGAATTACAACCTTCTAAACATTGTCACCTTCCATATACTCCCCCTCCTGTTCTTTACACCACTCCATACGCATCTTCCATTGATTGAAACAGTGCTGCAAGTCTTCTTGCTTGAGGCTCTTCAACAGGCTTGCCGTTCCTGTCTTCACTTCATCCAAGGAAGAAAAATGTGTTCCCTTCAAGTCACTTTTGATTTTCGGGAACAAGTAAAAATCACAGGGAGCTAAATCAGGTGAACAGGGAGGATGAATGTTTTTGTCAGTCAAAAACTGCTTTACAGAAAAAGCACTGTGCACGGGAAGCACCCACTCCCCTCTCGAACATCTGCCACATTTTCTTGTCCTTCCTTGAAACGTTGGTGCCACTCAAAAACTTGTGTGTGAGACAAATTGTTATCACCTTATACTGTTTTTATTATTTCATTTTGTTCAATTTTGTGAGAAATTTGATGTTGATTTGCTGTTCGATTTTTTTCACCCAACATTATAGCGGCAACTCGTGTAGCGATTGTTGTGCAAATACTGACTGGGCTATTAATAGGATATACCTAGCTGGTCGGCGATTTGAGAGGGCGTGTAAAAGGGGACATAGTTCTATGATTCACGTTCAATTCCAGACGTTTCTCCAGGAAAGCCCCAAGCCCAGTCCGTTTTTTTTTGTGTCCCACCTCTTATATATATTGTGAGCTGGGGGGCTGATCACACCCCTACAGGATACAGACGCTCCTCTAAAAAACGTTGAAAGACTATCTTCACATTGCTCCCTTGCTTGCGGCTGACCTATCGCGCAACCCGTGCGGTACTTCGCATACTTAAAAGCCCGAACAACACCTATCAGATTTTGGATTTGATTGTTTGCTTTTCTCTCTCTCTCTGACATTCTCTGCTCCTGGCTCCTTTAAAGAGGAAGATATGTTTGCATTATTTTAATTGTGAGACGGAACTGTCATCTCTGTCTTGTCATGGAGCACATTTAAACTTTTAAAAAAGAGACAAATGTTCATTTGCAGTGTTTGAATAAAGTTTCTGTCTCTACAGCCTCCTGTGTTTCTGTGCAAATCTGTGACCCAAGCGTGACAAGTGGTACCAGGAGTGGGGTGACGATAACAGCCCAGTTTCATTTGTCCCATCCCAGCAATGTCGCCACATGTTTCAAAGCGAAAAGAAACATCTCTGGGTCATCGGAAGGACCCATCTTCATCAACACATCTTTGGAATTAGCAGGTGGAGCAGAAACCGGATCATCCACTGGGTAGGGAGGAAGCAGGACATTTTGAGCAATATGAAATAACTCCTCTGCGTTCATCTGTGTAACCACTCCTGGTACCACTTGTCATGATCACACCTCAGATCATTCGGGGAATTTATTGAACAGTTAGTTGTACCTGAAGTACATAGGGACATTCTTTTGCAATTAGCTCACTCTCACATCTTGAGTGGGCACCTGGGGACTGATAAGACTAGAGAACGTTTATCAAAACGATTTTATTGGCTGAATATGGGTAAAGATGTGGAGCGATTCCATACTTCTTGTCCTGATTGTCAGATCGTCTCTGCTTATAAACCTCCTCGGCTCCCCTTTCTCCTATGCCTATTTTGGAAGTCTCCTGACCCTGTAGGCACTCTACATAAGACTAAAAATGGGTATCAATATATGCTTGTGTTGGTTGACTATGCAACGTGATATCCGGAAGTGGCTGCTTTGAAAAAAGCCAATTCCTCCACTGTTGCCAAAGCTTTGTGCAAGATTTTTACTCGTATTGGCATCTCTAGAGAAATTTTAACTGATCAGGGCACACCTTTTACTTCTCGCATGATGAAACAATTGTGTGACAGCTTTGCTGTTAAGAAATTGAGTACCATTGTTTACCATCCACAGACGAATGGTTTGACTAAATGATTTAACAAAACTTTAAAACAGATGATCAGGCAAGTTGCTCATGATGATCCGATGTCTTAGGACTCTGTTCTGCCTTATATTATGTTTGCGGTGCGGGAATCGCCACAGTCGTCCACTGGCTTGAGTCCATTCGAGTTGTTATTTGTCAGGCGACTGTGAGGCATCTTGGATGTTGTATGAGAGGAATGGACAGGATTCGGGACAACAGCTCACGGGCCGAGCTTTACAGATCGGGTAATGTCATTGCAAGAAAGAATTTCTAAACTTTCTTCTATTGCTGTGGAGCATCAGCGACGTGAGCAGGAAACCCAGGAACGTCTTTATGATAGGAGCTGTAAGCTCCATGAATTAAAACTTGGTGATCGTGTTCTGGTACTGATTTCATCTGACCCAAACAAATTCCTAGCGAAATGGCAGGGCCCTGCCATTATTGAGGAACATATGGGGCCAGTGAATTACAAGGTTAGAATATCAGACTGGCGCAAACCATTCCAGATTTTACATGTTAATCTCTTGAAGGAATGGCATGACCCGCAGGGGGGTTACACTTCCTTGGCTGCTGTCTCTCAGACCGATGTTGCCATTGGTGACGATTTGACTGACTCGCAAAAGACAGAATTGTTATCTTTGATTGAACGGAACACTGATGTTTTTTTTAGACTTGCCAGGTGTGACTAACCTTGCAGAACATAAAATCACTATTGAACCCGGTGTTAGGGGTGCAGATGCACCCGTATCAGATTCCGGAACTACAACGGAATATTGTGCACGAGGAAGTCAAAAAGATGCTGGCGTTGGGTGAAATTTGTGAAAGTAAACGTGACTGGTGCAGTCCGGTCGTATTAGTCAAACAAGATGGCACGGTTCGCTTCTGTATCGATTTCAGGCGCTTGAATAAAGTCTCTAATTTAGTGTTTATCCAATGCCCCGTGTTGACAAACTGTTGAAAAAACTGGGTCAGGCGACTTATATCTCCATGCTAGATCTCACGAAAGGTTACTGGCAGGTGCCTCTTGAGGCTGGCAGTTGTGAGAAAACAGCATTTGCAACTCCTGAATTTGAATTTACTAGACTCCCATTTGGTCTTCATGGCATGCCTCTAACTTTCCAGCGTATGATGGACCAGATCTTGCATCCTCATTTCGAGTATTCCGGGGTATATCTTGATGATGTCGTGATTTTCAGTAATGATTGGCAAACACATTTAGAACATCTCCAGTCTGTCCTTGAAAGCTTAAGACAGGCTGGTTTGACAGCTAACACCAAGAAGTGTAAATTGGGTATGTCTGAAACTCATTATCTGGGCTACTCCATGGGCAGGGGTTTACTCCGACCTCAATTTAGAAGAGATGCTTGCTTATCCACATCCAGAAAAGCAGAAACAAGTACGTGCCTTTCTGGGGCTTGCTGGTTATTACAGAAGATTCATCCCTGACTTTGCAAATAGGGCTGCTCCTCTTTCAGATTTTACTAGAGGCAGGAAAACCACCCTGTTTTACAGACAGAAATTTGTGAATGTGCCTTTTGTGATGTGAAAACTGCTTTGTCTTCTTATCCATTTTTGCAGAATCCCGACTTCTCCAAGGATTTTGTTCTACAGATGGACGCAAGTGCATTTGGTGTGGGTGCCATCCTGTCCCAGGTTTTTGATGGGGAAGAGCACCCTATCACAATTTCGAGTAGGAAATTGCTTCCTAGGGAGCGCAATTATTCGACTATTAAGAAAGAATGCTTGCAGATTAAATGGGCTGTGGAAGCGCTTTGTTATTATTTATGAGTTTGAAATTTCACATTAGTGACAGATCACGCTCCACTTCAGTGGTGTGGAATATGACCCGGACACAGATAGACGGAGACCATTTTAAAGTCCACCACACGTTTATTTACTCTAATATTTACATTGTCCATAGTGCACAACCCCAGTGCCTCCAGCACCAATCTCCCACAGTCCAGGCCTCTCTTCCAGTGCCTGCTTCCTTCAGGCCACCTCCACTCTCCTTCACTCAAAACCTTGTCCACTCCTCGCTCGACTCCAGTCATCGTTTGTAGGTTGGCAGCCCCTTTCATACATGCCCAGATGGGCGCCAGATGATTCCCGACACTTCCCCGGACACTCCCCTGTGTGGCGGAAGTGCCGGCTGTGCTCCCGGAAGCCTTCTGGGTGTCCCCAGTCTTCTTCCCCCCAGCACTTCCTGGTGTGGCGGAAGTGCTGGGGTCCCGGGTCCTTCAGGCATGGGGGCGCCCCCTGGCGGAGACCACGGGCCCCTACAGGGTTGGGCTTCCAAGCCCTGCACCCATGGCCCCCAAAGGAACCAGGGTGGATGCCCCCTCGTGGTCTGGAGGAGGAATGAGCCCTCCTCCTGTCTTCCTGGGCGTCCCGGCTGGGTGCCACCCGCAGCCACATGCCACAGTGGTTATGCTGTCAGAAGGATACAAACTCTCGTCTCATGAGATGGTTTTTGGGTTTGCAACCTTACAGTTTTACAGTGAGGCATCGACACGGCTCTGAATATGTTAATGCTGATGCCCTGTCACACCTGTTTGAACCTGGTTTGGATTGTTGCTTGATTCACGAAAATGTGAATAAAGCTGAGGGAGTGGGTGTGAGCTGGGGGGCTGATCGCACCCCTACAGGATACGGATGCTCCTCTAAAAAACGTTGAAAGACTATCTTCACATTGCTCCCTTGCCTCCTGGGCTTACTTGCGCATGATCTATCGTGCGACCCGCGCGGTACTTCGCATATTTAACAGCCCAAACAGCACCTATCAGATTTTGGATTTGATTGTTTGCTTCTCTCTCTCTCTCTCTCTCTGACTGATCCTGGCTCCTTTGAAGAGGAAGATATGTTTGCATTCTTTTAATTGTGAGACGTAACTGTCATCTCTGTCTTGTCATGGAGCACGTTTAAACTTTTGTAAAAGAGACAAATGTTTGTTTGCAGTGTTTGAATAAAGTTCCTGTCTCTACAACCTCCTGTGTTTCTGTGCAAATCTGTGACCCAAGCATGACAATATATACATATATATATATATATATATACTGTATATATATGTATATATATATTGTGATAAGATAGCACCCGGGCACAGACAGACAGATGCTGAATGTCCAAAAACACACACTCTTTATTTATACAAATGTCCTGCAGCCAACACAGTGCTCCATCCCACCCAAACACAGTCCCTTCCTTCCTTCACTCTTCGTGTTCCTTCCACCTTTACTCCTCTCCTCCCAAGCTTTGTCTTCCTCCTCCCGGCCTCTTTTATATGCACCCGGATGTGTTTCAGGTGCTCCTTGACGATCTTCCGGCGGCACTTCCTGGTGTGGTGGAAGTGCCACATGAGCACCCGGAAGCACTCCGGGTGTCCCTGGAATTCCTTCCGTCAGCACTTCCGAGTGTGGCGGAAGTGCTGACGTCCAGGGCTCCACAATCCTGCGGGGGCCCCCCTGTGGTGACCACGAGCCCCAGTAGGGTTGAGCTTCTATGTTCCATTACCATGGCCCCCACACAAACAAGCTGCTATCTCGTGGCCCAGGGGAGGTATAGTCCCTCTCCGGGTCCTTCCAGGAGTCCCAGCAGGGCATGGCCCCCAGCCGTCCACCACAATATATATATAAAGAGAGAGAGAGAGAGAGAGAGAGCACTTCCTGTTTTTTGTTTTTGATTTAATAAAAAATGTATACAAAAAAGTATGATTACAATATGAGTAAAACATCTATATTGTTTTTCTTAGCCACTATAGTACTCACTGGTCTTTATGACTCTGGTAGTAGTCAACATCTCGATTTCCAAGCAGTGTTCTTTTGATGAACACTGACAATGCGCTCCAACTTAAAATGATGATCACCAATTCCAGCAAATTCCACTTACTCTTGAAATACAACCATTTCTGCTCCTTCATCAGTTTTCCCTGCATGGAGTACAAAGGTCACAGCCAATATAATCTTACAAATTCCATACAGAACTGGACTAAATTTAAACTTTTTCACCATGTAAATAATAAGGGATAAGAGGAATTATACTTCTTACCTGAATGACCATGTAATAAAGGATAAAGAGGAAGTAGATAGCCTCAGAAGCCATGACAAAAATATGCAAACCACCAGGGGACTGATATAAGCGGACATTGTGCAGCTCAGACCCAAACTGAAATGCTCCTGTATAGAAGAAATCATAGTTAGACAGCAAAAGAACTAAAATTAAGAGAAGTGATTTATCAAATCTGAGAACAGCTGATGGAAAGTGAGAAGATAAGGAACGGCCAGATCCAAGTTCAATGAAATTTGCTTACACAGCAAAACAGCTCTAGGATAAAAGCAGCAGACTGAGAAGAGTTACAATGGAAATATATTATTGAAGGCAAAATGTGTTTGACACATAGCAAGATAAATATATTAAAGAGAGAAAATAAGTTTATGGAAAATAATATGGCAGCTAGAAGTGAAGGGCTCACCTATAGCACTTGTCTCCATCATCAGAGTCACAATGCAAAAGAGGTTTACATTGGCATTGTAGACCGTAAACTCCACAAAGACAGCACGAGTATATAAATCCAGCCAAGTGTTATCAAAAAGATACTGCAAAATACTGCACAGAAAGATATTAACACAGATGAGACAATCCTTCAAAAGAAGATTACTTAATTCTACCTTTGGTTAAAAAATGACACTCTGATAATAGTTGAATCCATATATGAATGTACAAAAAATGATAATTGCATCTAGACAAAAACAAGAAGACACAAGTTAACAAATGAATTAACTCATTCTAAAACATTATAACCTTTTTCATAACATTACCAGAGTTATTTGGTAATATATATATATAGTTTGCATGTTCTCCCCGTGTCTGCGTAGGTTTCTTCCGGGCGCTCCGGTTTCCTCCCACAGTCCAAAGACATGCAGGTTAGGTGGATTGGCGATTCTAAATTGGCCCTAGTGTGTGCTTGGTGTGTGGGTGTGTTTCTATGTGTCCTGTGGTGGGTTGGCACCCTGCCTGGGATTGGTTCCTGCCTTGTGCCCTGTGTTGGCTGGGACTGGCTCCAGCAGACCCCCGTGACCCTGTGTTCGGATTCAGCGGGTTGGAAAATGGATTGATGGATGGATATATATATATATATATATATATATATAATATATAATACAATATATATATAGTATAATATATTATATTCTTGGTCATTGCTTTTAATGCAAAGAATCACAAATTGCAATATATAACTCCAAGAAAAATTTTGTTTTTGGGGTGGCTTGGGGCCAGGACAAGAGTGAGGGTAATCTTTGATTTAGGCAAAAATTTAAATGAAATTCATTTAAAACAGACTTTTTTGGTTAAAAGGCAAGATCACACTGTAGTATTCCTTGTAGAATCTGATCTACCACTGGGGAGCAAACATCCATCCATCCATTTTCCAACCCGCTGAATCCGAACACAGGGTCATGGGGGTCTGCTGAAGCCAATCCCAGCTAACACAGGGCACAAGGCAGGAACCAATCCCAGGCAGGGTGCCAACCCACCGCAGGGGGAGCAAACACGAAAGACGAAACAAACAAGAGTGAGGGCATTGTTGTGGAATTACATTACAATCCATTCCAGGTCACACATTTTGCAGTGTGGTAACTGCTGGTGGTCATCCAGAAACTTGGGACACCTGGATTACAAGGACACTCTCAAATAGCTTCCCTACATGTAATGTATTGTTTTGGAGAAGTACGAGGGAGCAAGACACTCTTTTCTGATAGATAATTAAGACCTCAATTTTCAAAGCCCTTCTTCTCATTCCAATTGCATCACACTTTGCTTAGAGCCACTCCAGGGCAGGCTTAACATCATAGTTTAATGAAACCAAGAAGAAAAACAGCAGAGATGCATTTCTATAGTTTCCAAAGTGGAAACTCTTACTTGTGCCTAGATAGTCTGTACATGAAGGTCATGAACAGGAGTCAAACAACCACATTGAGTGAAATCAATTTAACGGTAAGAATGTAAAAACAAATCTTGCTCAGTGGAACAAATGGTATATAGCAGCAGTCATGTACTGCTATACTATTGTAAAACCTTCCACAAGATACCATAAAGTATGCAGATATAATACTTTTCCATCTTCACAAGGAATAATGTGGACATAACAGGCAAACACCCACAACACCCCAAATATCTGTGCAAGGACAAAGAATTGGTTCATTGTCCCACACCTAGGACAGAATCTCCATTGTTCTTCTTAAATTTGAACTTCAAGTATTAAATTGAATGTCAATTTCAGTATCTCAGTACAGGCTTTCAAGAAAAGCTGGGAAGTGTGACCCTTTGATAACTGGAGCACATTTCTTGTACCTCATTTTAAGAAAAGAGACCCTTGTCTCAGTTTCATTGTTGATGGACAAGAATGAAGAAACACAGCAGTGATGAAACATGCTAAGCATGACAATCCCATACACCACTGAACTTGCCTAATTTCTGGAAGGACCTCATTTAACCGCATGACCTTGTCTCCATGGATCTTTTCATTTGTCACTTCAGTAATATCATTCATCAAGAAGGCCTCGGCCCCAACTAATGTGTCTGGCACTGCCGCCACTGAGCAAGGTGTATCCACTGGCTTTAGGAGTTCCTCAAAGTACTTTCAACCTTCCCATGATATCACTAGTTGAAATCCACATTTCTCTACTCTTGCCAAGAATAATTTGTCCAACTTTCTCCCTATTATTCCTTTTACAGGCCACCTAAAAGTCAGGCTATTTAGTTTCACCAAAATTGCCATAGCTTTCCTTACAACTGATGTCCACCAATGAGAACTATGATGGCTTCAATGACAAAACTTGACTGCCTTTTGATCAAAGGCCTGTGGCACGCGGCTGGGGGTGGTCCCCAGCCAGGACTCCCAGGAGGACAGGAGGAGGGCTCATGCCTCCTCCAGACCACGAGGGGGTGACTGCCCTGGTTATATTGGGGGCCACAGGTACAGGGCTTGGAAGCTCAACCCTGTATGGGCCCGTGGTCACCACCAGGGGGCGTCTCCATGCCTGGAGGACTTGGGACCCCAGCACTTCCGCCACACCAGGAAGTGCTGGGGGAAAGAAGAAAAGAGACACCCGGAGTGCTTCTGGAGAGACAGCCGGCACTTCCGCCACACAGGGGCGTGTCAGCGGAAGATTGCCGGGAACCACCTGGAGCACATCTGGGTAACTATAAAAGGGGCTGCCTCCCTTCAATCAAGGCTGGAGTCGGGTGGAAGAGGACGAGGTCTGAGAGTAAGAGAGATAGAAGAGAGAAGGAGGTGGCCTAAAGGCATATTGTGGACAGAGGCCTGGACTGTTGGGGTGATTGGTGCTGCGGCACTGGGTTGTGCAAGCAATTGACTTTGTAAATATGGTGAATAAACATGTGGTGGACTTTAACATGGTGTCTGTCTGTCTGTGTCCGGGCTATTTCCCACAGGCCCATTGCAGTATTTACTATTATCTAGGGCTTGAATGGAGTCATTTCCAACTCTACGCTCCTAACCTTTCGCAATCTAGATGTGTAGCTCTTTTTGAGGTGAGTGTTAAGCTCAGAAGAATCCACTAGCCATTGAAACTATACTTTCCTTACCCATTTGCATGTTCCAGATCTGTTCATCAGATTCTCCAATAGCCTGTGTCAACTCACCACTAAGCAGTGGCCATACAGCTTAGCATCTTTCTATTTACCAGATAGATAGATAGATAGATAGATAGATAGATAGATAGATAGATAGATAGATAGATAGATAGATAGATAGATAGATAGATAGATAGATAGATAGATAGATAGATAGATAGATAGATAGATAGATAGATAGATAGATAGATAGATAGATAGATAGATAGATAGATAGATAGATAGATAGATACTTTATTAATCCCAAGGGGAAATTCACACAGATACTGAAAATGCATAGCACTAGATCAAATGACTTAAATACAAAGCCAGTCATTTGGCCCAGGTTGTCCCGATATCAAGTGCACTTATAGACATCCTTGTGCCTGAACATCTTTATTGGCAATTTAGTTCAGAAATCCAATAACAGTGCAAGACCCGGGTTTAGATCAAGTAGACTCTTTATTCCAATCATGCCCCTGTAAATGTAGCTGTTATTTTTCATATGATTGTTGAAATCCACTGTCTCTAAAAAGATCTGAATACTCTGAAAGGTTGCAGGCACCATTTATCTCTCTGCAACACAAACATACTTTGTGGTGAACTTTTTGTCCACTGGTAGAAGATCAAACTGCACGGCACCCAGCAAGAGGCTTGTGAATATAGTTATACCTGCTTGTGGGTTTCTACTAGGACTAAACTTCAGAGCAAGAGAGACCATCATCTGCTTTCAGAGTGTATACTATGCACAGATGTGAGCATTCTCCATCAGAGAAGTTATGCTCCATGTTCCAAGAGGCAGATTTCATAATGATCAAAGGTCTAGTATGCGTTACCCATCAAACCTACACATGTCACTTGACTGGAATTATCCATAACCCCCTCACCCTTCTTTTTGTAGGTGGTGACACCTCCTGTCAACTTTGTATGTGTAAGTGGGTTGACTGGCCACCATGTTGTTACCAACAAGCACCAACTCCAATCTCCCTCCACAAGAGGATCCAAATGTCCTTTGTCTCATATCTCTATACTCCTAGTAATGCAGTATACTGTAGGTCTAAGGATAACTGAGATACACAAACTCCTCCATCATTCCACAGTAACATTCTTAGGAGGCGACTATTAAAGTTCATTTATGCAATAAAAATTCATTACTAATGATTAGATAGGGAAAGGATAAGTTACACATCAAAACAGTACAGAATGAATGAAATTAATCTGGCAAATGTTTTTCTGGACAGGGTGTCAATAACTTGTGTTTTTTTAAAACTTGTTTAAAACAAATATGATACTAATATGAAGTGATCATGTAGCTAAAGCTATTACTATCATTTTAATCCTCTTTTTCTTTTGTCATATTCTATTTCCTTAAGTAGCCCATATTCCTAGCTGCCAAGAAGTTCACTAATCCACAGTGACTGCTATCCAGTGTCCAATATCTCACACAATCAGTGCCATTTCCTAGCATCAGCAAGCTAAACAAATGCTCATTACCAGTGAAGGCCCCCATCACTCACACAGAGAAAATGGTGTTTCTGCAGTTTGTCCCTAAAACAGACAAACACTTGTGGCCCCAACAAGTGCTGAGAATGACCTGTACATAAGTAACATTGGTCACTGCCTTTACAACTTATCTCCAGGTAATTTATTTTCTTTTTTTACCAGATACTTTTTAAAAGCTCCCTTCTGCTATCATTTTTTGTGATTAAATGTGCACAGCAAACAATCCATCTGAATCTGAAAACCAAATGTTGTTAAGTTGCAATGCCTTCTCAAGTGTCGTTGTTTGGCCAACAAAAGACAGCACAAAAATGTGAATAAAGGATCAGGGAATGCTGTTAAAATTAGCAGTCTTGGGGTGTTAAATTTCACCTTAATGGATAGCACTTTGAGTACTGAGAAAAGCGCTATATAAATGTAATGAATTA
The DNA here is from genome assembly GCF_900747795.2 of Erpetoichthys calabaricus. Taxonomy (NCBI): domain Eukaryota; kingdom Metazoa; phylum Chordata; class Cladistia; order Polypteriformes; family Polypteridae; genus Erpetoichthys; species Erpetoichthys calabaricus. Next base: position 81,102,280 of record NC_041402.2, read on the forward strand.
TTATTATTATTATTATTATTAATCTTACTGAATACCTAACAGAGATATTACTGAAAAATGCCACAGAACTGTCATGTTTAAATTTACTTTTAAATGCTTGCATGTTTAGACTGAAACGTTAACTCTGCTGCATCTTGTCACTTTTGAAGCTTTTTTAGCACGTATTGTTAGAAAACACATATTTTAACAATGGGTTTTACATAAAAAACATGTCAAGAGATAGGCATTGAAATATTCTTGAAGTACCTTTTTGCAGTTTGTGAGTCTGTGCCTAGATCTGCCACATATCCTCCACCACGATATAAGGCACTACTGCCCCAAATAGGGTGTCCTCTTAAGATGTCTTGTGTCTGATATTTCCAGAAGGAAGTGAATTGAGATGTGTTGCTTAGTATGTCATTCCAGCCAGGTCCATAGGAATTTGTATCTTCTGTATCCCATGAATATGGAGAATTGCAGCCAGGCACCAAACTTTGCACAGATTTAACAAGTGGGCATGTGTTATTTCTGACTCGAACTTGACGTATTCGAGCACTTCCTACTAGCTTGGAATTTCCATCTGTAATAAAGCCTGAAAAACAACAAACATGTGGTCTTTTTAAAAACAAAAATAAACATGTTAGAAAGTACTTTTAACTTTCACAGAAATTAAGGAATAAGATTGGAGGATGTTTATTTTTTTACTTTAGATGTATCTTCAAACCTATGGAATATCATTTGTTCAAAATTAAATAAATAAAAGAGCAATTATGAAATAATTACATGAAAAAGTTTAATAATATTTACGAATAAGTTATTACATTGTGAAAAGAATTGTTTAATAAAAGTAAACTAATTATTATGAAATACAATTTCATAATTTTATTTTGTTTCAGTAATGTAGTTATGTGTACATAACATGATTTTAACATAATAAATTGCTGAAATATTATAGAATAATTAGTTGAATTTTGCTTAATTTTTCTTCTTCCTCATCCTCTTCATCTTTTCCCACTACTTTGTGGGGTTGATGTGCTCGATCAACCTTCTCTAAACAAATTAGCCCTTCACCTTCTCCGCAGTAAGACCCTCTTCCTTCAAATCTTTTCACTTATCCATCTGCCTCTGCTTTGAACTCCTTCGCTTTCTCTTCCTCTGTGCATTTTTATATTTCTTAATAATTAGATAACTTTAATTATGCATTTATTTCCACAATTTGATGACTCATTTGTGTATTGCTTCACTTTGATGTGATAATTTCATAAATGACTTATTTATTTAATATGGTACAAACTGTATTCCATACAAACTGTCTATACATTTCCCCTTGTGTATAATGTAAATGAAGAACAAACTTTGAACCTTTCCGAATTGAAAATATTGCTGAGCAGTCACAAAACATGTGAATTTATTATTATATTTATTATTATAAATAAAAATTGCGAGGAATGGAAACCATGGGATTAGTAAAAAAAAAAAAAAAAATTACTACCAGCCTTCATGACTACCTACTCTGTATGTCTGGTGGACTAGATCTTTTTGCTGTACCCTACAAAAGCAGAATGTGAATGCCCTTCCTCTTACTTTCAGATTCTCTTAGTATTTCTGACTTTACTTCCTCCCACAAGCTTTCAGATGACTCCAGAGTCAGTGGTCAGGTTTAGTTGAGGTCCACCTTGCTGAATTAAGCACGATTGCTAGAGACAGGAGGGGAACTTAGTGCGGTTATCGGAGCAGCGACCCACCGTAACCCCCTTGTGTGACCCACTTGCGACCCACTAATGATTTCGTGATTTTTTTAAAAATGATTTTTAATCTTTTATTTGCAAAATAAAATTTTTTGTATTTCTTTCTGTGCTCTCCAGATATTTTTGGGGTCAGAGCGCAGGGTAAGCTATTTGTACAGTGCCCCTTGAGCAATTACAGGATAAGGGCCTTGCTCAAGGGCCCAAAAGAGTACCATTCCTTCTGTCACTGCCAGGATTCGAACCAGCAACCTTCAAGTTACCAGCCCAGCCCACTACCAATATAAGCAACAGAAACTTGCTATCCACTGGTGGCAGTACACAACGCCCCCAAGTGATTGAGAAACACTGCTCTAGGGATTCATTACTTCGCTACTGCCCTTGCAAGTATAACTTTCAGTAGTTGTATATAAGAATGCATTCTGAAGGCCAGTGTAGGCCTTCTCTCTTTTTACAGACTTAAGTAGGTTGTTTCCCTATTCTGTGTCTTCATAGTGTCATTTTCACCCTGCACAATTCCTTGTCTGCCAGGTGACAATTTTCAATTTAATCAATGAGGCTTTGTGGATGGTTTATAACTGTGGTTATAAGGGAGGACAAAATGTTTAGTAGACTACTCTAACACATTTGGATTTAAGTGGAAAATACAAAGGCTGTAGTGTCTTTCAACCAAATTTCACAATGTGGAAGCTACCAGAATAAATGCAACATAGTTTTTAGGAGCTTACCAGGATATGTACCATACAGGCAACCCACCAGAGTCGTATTAGCCCAGTTGAAGATGTCACTGATAGCCAGGGTATTTGGTACGCCATTTGTAAAGCTCTGTCTGATATGCTGTGTCAAGAAGTAAGCATTAGGATCACGCTGCCCATAAGCCAGCAGAAGCAGCATCCACAAAAATCCCATATAGGCTGGAAGGCAAGACCATTTGTTTAGGGAGAAGATAGAGATGAATATGTATAACCAGTTTTAGGAACAACTTCAGGAAATTAGGTAGAAAGAAATAGCTGAATATATAGTGATTTTACAAGACAGAAACATTTAAGAGACTAATGGCCAAGTGGGTCTGAGCCCATTAGTGTCAATTCCATAAATGCACCAGGCAGAAAAACCTTTGCTACAGCTGGACTAAAATCAGAAACAGTTAATGCTATTGTTTAATCATATTTAATTAAAAATAATTCATATATGTACATCATTTTATGTTTAAAGAAAAATGTCATTTTTACTTCAATTTTGAAATTGAACTTTTTTCAGTCAAAAGGAGGAACAAACTACCAAGAACTCAGCATTATTTGTACTATTAGCAACTGTCCCAAGAATTGGAGGAGAAAATGAAAGCTAATTTTGTGGATGTAAAGTGTTCACTGGCACAAATCTGTGGGGTTACTCATAATAAAGATGCTTATGTTAAAGACCTGACTAAAGCAACCATGTCTTCCTCTATCTTGATGAGAAAAAGAGCTAACCAAGGATGCACATTGTGGTACACTGATGTACAATGTGCATATTGTGAAGACATACAGTGTCTCACTAAAATACTATCTGTAGATGAGCATTACCTGGACTGTTGGCCAACCATCCTGACTGAGATATGAAGAAGCACAGAAACGTCAAATGGATGTTGAATGTCAAGCTATCTTTACCTCAGTGACATCCCAATCATTATCAAAAACCTGGTTACACAGAAGCTTCAGAATGAATAAATAGTTTAGTGTGCAAATCTGCTGAAAAGATTTGTATAATATAATAAAACATTCCCAAATGTGCATAATCTAAGTTAGGATCAAGAGAGGCTAGAGCCCAACCTGGCAGCAATGGATGAAAAATATGAAACAGCCTCTGCGTGGGTAACAGTCCATTGTAGATGACGTGTTTAATTATGGACCATTTTACTGTTTACATAATATAAAAGTAATAACAGGTCAAGGTTAGAGTTTTGGGGCACCTTGCAGCCAACCCCGTATAATTCTGAGCAATAAATGTAAAGAAAGCACATGTTATAACGCAAAATCGAGCCGTTCCGACTTCTGTCTTAGATAGACTTATTAGGATAGTGGCTCTTTCGTATTTAAGGTGTTCTGGGAGGAAGAGGAAGGTACAGGTGGACAATCCCCAGAGGTGATGTCAGATCGAATGGTGTCAATCATCCTTTCTGCAGAAGGGGAAGATGAGAGGTGTCTCGGCAGAGAATTATTATCACCCATGCCTTCAAGCTGTTTTCCCATGTGCACACGTGTGACAATAATTATTTAATGTGAACACTGTAGGGTTATGTGGCTTGTGATGGTGTAAGTTCACTTTTTATTTACGTTTGTTAATTCCAAAAGTTACTTCTTCTCCTCAAAAACAGGCAAAAGTACCAAAAGTGACAAATGGAAATTGTTTCAAAGACAATTCTTTTCTCATATTTTTTGGCTTCACAGACTTTAAAATTTGGCCAGGTATTTAAAAGCTTTATTATTGTTTTTTATTTATTTTAGAAAGTTAGGGCTGCCTAGGAAGTGTGTAAGTATGTGCACTGATATTTTGATATTTTAGATGAATTAAGCAAGGTGATCAATCATTTTCTCACATCAATAATACATTTAAAACACCAAAGTGTAAACAGTTATTTTCTTGTAATATGGCAGATGGCATTGGCAGTATTAATTTCATACCTATTGATTCTGGCTGTTGTTATTTAGGTTCTGTTGATTTCAAAGACACAAGAGAAATGTAATTAACGCACACATTGATGTTATCAAAAGTGCCAGCAATAATTAATTAAGTGAAATGAAATTATTACCAGATGAGACACTAATCCATTGAAAGTCACTCACCCTTACATATAATACAACTGCCTTATTCTGGGAAGTTTAGAGAAAACAATTACCCAACCATTAACATTTTTGGAATGTAAGAAGAATAACTGTAGATACTGTAGATTGTGCTTCATGAGAACAGGGACTGTTTCAGGACATCAACACAGGCAGTTCTAATCAGTGCCCCACTGTACTGCTTCACATTTATGTGATCAATAACTCTACTTTAAAGAATGCATTTTAACGATCAATACAAGTTATAATTATTAATTATATTTTCTTTTTTTTAATTTTATTTGTTAAATTTATTAAAAGCATATATATCATTCTATACAATTAAGTCAAACTTAACAAAACTAAAAACAAATCAACCCCTACCCATGAGAAAGAGAGGAAGGCCAACAACCAGAGCAAAACTGTTAAGAGTAAGAAAGATGAAAGGAGTCTTTCCCCCCAATATAAATGCTTATTCTAAAAACGTTTTAAAATGTTTTAAACAGATCCTCTAAGTGAGAATTTGATTTTTTTCCAATTTCAAATAGTATATAACAGGGGTGGGCAAATTCATTCCTGGAGGGCCGCAGTGGCTGCGGGTTTTTGTTCCAACCCAGTTGCTTAATTAGAAAACTATCCTTGCCATTAATTACATTTCATGGCTTGTTAGTGCTTTAACTCTGCTATGTCAAGTCATTCTCATATCCTAGATTTTTTTTTTCCATTCTAAGGATATCATCCAAATACTTTGAAGTGTAAAATGGATGGGTAATTCTCAATCCTTCATTTTTTTCTCTTCTCTTTCCTTCCAAGTATTTAATTAAACCAAATAGTGCACGATAAATACACACAGGTGTAAAGGGTAACAAGCAAAATGGATAACTGCTGGTTTCTTTTGTCATTTGCATCTTATTGCTAATAAGGAGCAATTAAAAACCAAGAATGCAGCTGTTTAAGACTTAAATAAGCAATAAGGGTTCATAATCTTAACGAGGGAGATAACTAAAATGAAGCAGAAGTGTTTCTAGAGCAATAAGTGCTTCTTATTAAGCAATTGGGTTGGAACAAAAACCTGCAGCCACTGCGGCCCTCCAGGAATGAATTTGCCCACCCCTGGTATATAACATCAGCTACTCACTGACTTAAAAGAGGTGGGTTAGGATTCTTCCAGTTGAGCAAAACAAGTCTACGTGCTAGTAGTGAAGTAAAGGCAGTTACAGTTTATAAACCAATCTGGGAGTTCACCAAACACAGCTGTTAATGGATTAGGAGGGATTGTAACACCAATGCTATCTGATAGGCATTTAAACATTTTCGTCCAAAATTATGTTAATTTGGTACTCGCCCAAAACATGTGGCCCAGTGAAGCTGGGGCTCGATTGCAACGTTCGCAGGTTGGATCTTGCCCTGAAAACATTTTGGATAATTTCAAACGAGACAGATGTGCTCAATAAAAGATTTTAAGTTGAACAATTGAATGTTTTGCACATATGGAGCTAGAGTGAATTCTGTGCATGGCTGCCTTCCACTACGTTTCTGATTTTTTCCCCACTGTACTCAGGGATCTTTAAAATGAAGGGACTTTAAAATGTTTTCATATATTATAGAAATGCTATCTGAGTTCCCAAGACTGATCAATATTATTCTGGAATAGAAATAGGTGGGAGGTGAGGAAAACTGGGCAGATTTTGTTTAGCAAAGTTTGTAATTTGGAGATAGTGGAAAATTTGTATTGATGGGAGATTGAATTGGGAGTATAATTGTTCACAGGATGCAAAGACATTATTTATTTACAAATCTCTAAATTATTTAATCCAATATGTTTTCCATCCATCCATCCATTTTCCAACCCGCTGAATCCGAACACAGGGTCACGGGGGTCTGCTGGAGCCAATCCCAGCCAACACAGGGCACAAGGCAGGAACCAATCCTGGGCAGGGTGCCAACCCACCACAGCCAATATGTTTTCCAAACATTAAAAACTGTGTTATGTTCGAGAGGGTGGAAAAAGGTATTTATCATGTAGAGGTGCCAAAGATAAAATATTCTCTAACTTAAAGTGCTTCCTACATTTGTTCCATATTCTGAGGGAATGAAGGACAATTGGGTTGTTAGTATATTGGTGATACTTTGTATTTAGTGGTGTACAAAGCAAGGAATATAAAGAAGTGCTGCAGGACTTCATTTCTATTGCAGACCAAGCTAGAGTTGGTTCATCTATTTGAGTCAATGTCCAGCTTTCTATAGCTTGTATGTTTGCTGCCCAGTAATAAAATTGAAAATTAGGTAGAGCCATGCTGCCTTCTGATTTAGGTCATTGTAAGGTCACCTTTTGAATGCATGGATTTTTCAAATTCCAAATAAATGAGGTTATGATTGAATCAAATTTCTTAAAAAAAGATTTGTTAGGTTATGTTTTGAAATAGGAACAGAAGCTTAGGGAGGAGATTCATCTTCACAATGTTAATTCTTCCTGCTAAAGTAAGATGGAGGGTAGACCACCTATGCACGTCTTGTTTAATTTTATTCATGCAAACAGCAACATTTTATTTAAAAATAGCTTTATATTTACTTGTGATGTTGACCCCTAGGTATTTAAACTGATCTGCAATGATAAAAGGGAAGGTGTACAATCTAATTTTTTTTGCTAGAGTATTTACTGGAAGGAGCACACTTTTGTTCAAATTAATTTTAAGTACAGATATCTTTTGAAATTCTGCTAGTGCTGTTTGGGCTGTAGGCACAGAATTTTGTGGGTCTGATATATACAGTACCATCTCATCTGCATATAGTGATATTTTCTGTTCAAGTCTTTCTCTGATGCATTTTGAAAGTAAACAGCCAATGGCTGAATGTCGATTGCAAATAGCTGTAGTGACAAGGGGCAACTTTGTCTAGTACCGCATTCTGGAGTGTTTTACAGTAGTTTGATCCATGCTCATATGTTTGGGCCAAACCCAAATTTGTACAAAGCGGCGAACAGGTAATCCCATTCAACCATATCACATGCTTTTTATGCATCCAAAGATAATATGATTTCTGGAGTGTTAGACTTCATGTGTGAATATATTAATTAATTAGGCATTGAAGATTGGAAGCCAAATGTCTACCTTTAATAAATAGTTTGGTTTTGTGATATTACTGAAGGGAACACTTTCTCAGTCCTTCTAGCTAGGGCTTTATTCAGAAGTGAGATTGGTCTGTATGATGCACATTGTAATGTCCTTATTTTTTCGGAAAAACAGTAATTAATACATGGCGAAAAGTTTGAGGTAGAATTTTATTAGCTTTAGCTTCTATAAATGTTGCAAGAAGGGAGCTAACTTTTTAATTTTTTTCATAAAATTCTGCAGGGTAGCCATCAGGACCTGTTGCTTTGCCAGAGGTTTATCCAATTCCTCTGCACTTAGAGTATCTAGCTGTGCTGTCCGTAATGTATCAAAAAGCACATTAGGTTGTGTCTTGTGTTCTTTAAACTGAGTAGAATATAAAGACTTATAGTAGTCTCTAAATGTGTGCATTATATTTCCATGGCCAATGATTCTATCTCCATCTGTGTTAGTGATTATGATATCGCATTGAGAACTTCCTGCTTATGGATTTATGGTGCTAAGATATTGTTTGCCTTCTCTCCAAGTTCATAGTAATGATTTAAAAAATGAGTTGTTCTGTTTCTTTTGTTGTCAAGAGGATGAGTTCTGATTGCAAAGCCTGTATTTTACTAAAAAGTGACGTGTTTGGAGACCTGGTATGTTCTTGATCTATTCTGATAATTTCACTGATTAACTCTGATGCCTTCTTGGTTTCCAATTTATTTTTGTGGGAAAGATATGAGATAATCTGTCCTCTTAAAAAAGCCTTCAGAGTTTTTCAGTTTATTCCTGCAGAAACCTGATAGGATGCATTTGCTTGGATATACATTCTGTACCGTTCTCGACAGGGATATAAGACGCCAGCTGCGAGATGAGTTATGTGGGGCAAAGTGATGTGAGCTCCATGATCAGAGGGGCATGGTCGGAGATAACAATAGCGTCGTATTTGCAAGATTTGATCATGGGCAAGAAATTATTATCTATAAAGAAATAATCAATTCCTGAGTAGCAATGATGTACTCGTGAGAAGAAGGAAAATGCTCTTAAGTATGGATTTAGAAATCTCCATGGGTCTGATAAGTTATGATCAATTAAAAAACTGTAATTATTTTTGCAGTCTTAGATTTTGTCACCCTTGTAACTGAAGACTTATCCAGGTCTGGATTTAAAACACAATTAAAGTCTCCAGCCATTATAATTTTATGAGTGTTCAAGTTAGAACTGGATGCAAATACGTTATGGATGAGCTCTCTATCATCCACATTGGGTGCATGGATATTTATCAAAATAACATTACAATTAAATAAATTACTCATAACCATCACATATTGCCCTTCAGGATCTGATACTACAAATGAAATTATTCTGTGAATTAAGATTTCCACACCTCTAGTTTTCTTTGTATAGCTGGAGTGTAATATTTGGCCAGTCCAGTCTTTTTGCAAACAAAACTGATCCTTGTTTAATAAGTGGGTCTCCTGTAAAAACACTATCTTGGCATTTAGACCTGTTAGGTGAGAGAATACTTTCTTCCTCTTTAGATCATGATTGAGACCTTTGACATTCCAGCTCACAAAGTTTACTGTTTGGTCATACAGACATTGCTTTTGAACTTTTGTTGTCATTCTGTAATCTCAAATTAAGGTTGTACATTGTTACATATGATAGTTTAATCTTAATTTCCAATATTGCAAAGAGGTATGGCTGTGAAGCCTATTATTGTGTTGGCACTTGCAATTGTGGGGATGAAAAGGACAAAGTCAGAGCATATCCAGAACAAAACAAGCCCCCAAGCAGCCGTGTTGAAGGAATAAAGTAGAAATATGTATTGTTAGTACAGTCCAAATACTATAAGCTTAGAATATGATCTTAAACAGTCTTGAAAGAATAAAACCAGGGTATAATGTTAAACAATACCCATGGAGATGTAGATAATGTATAATAGTACACTCTTAATACAATAAACCAAGGGTGTGATGTTAAACAGTCCCGTTTGGGGAAAAAAACAAAACAGATAATGCATACATATACATATAAACACACATACAGTCATATATATGCATATATATATATATATATATATATATATATATATATATATATATATATATATATATATATATATATATATATATGCATAGTCTCACCCATACATATACAATTATACTTATAATTGTAATTAAAACATTAAAGTAGCAGGAAAAGAAAAGAAATGTGTAATAAAATGTATAATTACAGCAAAAGTCTCACTGCAAATAGGCCAAATTGCTGGTACATTCTTCTTTGCTTTGCCAGGACATGATTGGATTCAAAATCATATTTCAAAAAGTGTCAGGATAAGTTTTTTTTTAGCTCTTTTTCTGCTTCATCCGGAGAACTAAAAATATAAAACTTGCCTTGAATATCCACTCTTAATTTAGCAGGATAGATGAGGTTGTATTTGATTTCGGCTTTGCTTAAATGCTGTAAAATGTGACGCGTTTAGTACCTGTTGAAGGTGAAATATCAGGAAAAATGCGAATATGGTTATTTTCAAATATAATCTCTTTTTTCAGTCTGAGAAATTTTTTTTTTTGTCAGCAGCAGAAGCCATTTTTTCAGCTATTTCAATATGTGTCATGAACGTTTGCTTAACGTTTTCAAGCTGAGCATCAAGTGGTCTAAATTTATTTTCAAACTTACTCTCATTTTCCTCTATTTTTTCAAGCATGGCTTTAAAGGTTGCCTCATGGCGATTACTTAAACGTTTCTCTCAGTCTTTAATATCGTGAAACAGCTTCTCATTTGTCATTTTTATGTTCTTTATATATTTCCTTATATCCTTTGTATTCTTCGTTATATTGCTCTTTATCTCATTTATCTCCTCCCCGAATGTGGTAGTTATTGCGCCAATTATCGCGGTGATTGTTACCTTCAGCTTGGACTGTTTGTTTCGGTCTTCTCTGTGCTCTGTGGGAGGAGTAGCAAGCCCAATCAGAGTCACTGCCGTTGGCCCACGATGGGTAACTGACAGGGTGAAAAGTAAGACCTTTTTTAGTTCCAATGAACCTTCCTGAAGCAACAAGGTCTTCTGACCCGACTCACGTCCATTTTCGCTCCCATTTTCGCTCTCGGATGGAGGCAAAGCTTTGGCCTCAGGTCCTGGGGGATCCATTGTATCGCCTATGTGTTCCAGGTCAGTTTATCTGTTTCAGGTCACCTATCTGTTCCAGGCCGTATCTTGAACTTGAGACCTGTTTAGACTTAGATGAAGCTTTAGCTGTCTTTTCCGTTTTTTTCAGAGCCTTTCTCCTGCCAGTCATAAATATATATCCTTGCATATGCTGTAATGAAGCCCCTCAAGTGGAGAAAGTACAGGGTACCTCTTTTTTTAAAAAAAAAAAAAAGAAGGAAAAATAACGCTGCTGCTAGCAGAGTTCTGTCTCAGACGTCCATCTCTCAAAACAGACAAGAGCAAATTATTATTTATATTTTCAATATCTTATAAACAAATAACTATTTATAAGTTTATTAGTAAGGATTTTTTGTTGAAAACTTATTTGTATAAGGATGGCATGGTGACGCAGTGGTAGTGCTGCTGCCTCGCTACGGAGACCAGCATTCGCATCCCAACTCCCTGCATGGTGTTTGCATGTTCTCTCCATGTTTGTGTGGGTTTCCTCTGAGTCCTCTACTTTCCTTCCACTGTCCGAAGAAATGAAGGTTAGGTGAACTGGTGACACTAAATTGGCCTTTGTGACAACCTCACTGGTTACCTGTGTCATTCAGAATTGACTTTAAAATTCTGCTTATGGTTTATAAAGCTTTAAATAATCTCGCCCCGTCTTATATATCGGAATGTCTGACACCTTATATTCCAAATCGCAACCTCAGATCCTCAACTGAGTGTCTCCTTAGAATTCCAAGAGCAAAACTTAAAAGAAGTGGTGAGGCGGCCTTCTGCTGTTATGCACCTAAAATCTGGAATAGCCTGCCAGTAGGAATTCGCCAGGCTAATACAGTGGAGCACTTTAAAAAACTACTGAAAACACATTATTTTAACATGGCCTTCTCATAACTTCACTGTAATTTAATCCTGACACTCTGTATATCCAATTCATTATAATAACTATTCATTCAAAATTTGTACTAACCCCTACTCTCTCTTCTGTTTCCTTTTCCGGTGTCCTATTGGTGGTGGCTTGTGCCACCACCATCTACCCAAAGCACCATGATGTTCCAACAATGATGGATGGATTAAAAGCCAGAAGTCTGTATAACCATCAGCATCAAGTGACTCCGTGAGAACCCTAACTACAAAGAGGACTATTTCATTTATGTTAGGTAGAATGCCCAAAGGGGACTGGGCGGTCTCGTGGCCTGGAACCCCTACAGATTTTATTTTTTTCTCCAGCTTTCTGGAGTTTTTTTTTGTTTTTTCTGTCCACCCTGGTCATCGGACCTTACTCCTTATTATGTTAACTAAGGTTGTCTTATTTTAATTTCTTTTTTGTCTTTTATTCTTTTTTTCTTCATTATGTAAAGCACTTTGAGCTACTTTTTGTGTGAAAATGTGCTATATAAATAAATGTTGTTGTTGTTGTGTGTGTCTGCCCCAGGATGGACTGCCACCCTTTCTGGGGTTTGTACCTGCGCTGTGCTAGATGAGATAGGCTCCTACAACCATGTCCTGGATTAACTTAGTTAGAAAATGAGAATAATAGCCTTTCAATAATTGGCCTTACCTGCTATTTAAATTTACATGTTCTTTGCTTACACATACAGACAGTTTCTTCATGTATATGTAGTGAAGCATGTTAGGTTCCATAGTTTTTTAATAAAAACAGTGAGCTCAGGCTTGGATGGATGTAGGAGCGTGCGGTAGCTTGGTGGAATAGTTCAGGGTGTTGATGGGAAGTTGGCTGGCAAGGCATTCAGTGGGGAATAATCCACCCTGGAACAATGACCGCTCACTCACCAGTGGAGTCATCAACCATCTTCCTTTTCACCACTGTGCTAGCTTGTATTTTCTGGTTCTGTCTTTGGTTACCAATCTGATTTTGTCCACTGTCCTGCTTCGGCTCCTTTTAAGCTAATAGATATGACAGTGCACTAATCACGGACCTGAGTGTTAACAAGGCAATTTGTACCTAGCACGTTTACAGGTAAACAAAAGGAAGGAGAAGAATGATCACATTTAAAAAATAAGGGAAGGGACTGCAGCTGCTGGCATTTCCATCTGCCGCAAGGCTCGATGAGGTGAGCTAGAGAGACAGAATGAGAAAGATGCACTAGGCTGACTGGAGCAGAAAAGAAACTGATATCTGCATGGTTTTAGACTGGACTTTTTAAACTTATTTATTAGTGTTTTTTATCCTTTACATGAACAATTGTTTTTATGAATGGATTATTTCTTGAAGAGCTTACACTGCAGTAATTTAACATTGTTTGGAATGTGAAAATAAAAGCACTATTGCACCGTGCTCCTTATTTTTGCTGGGTTGTCCTGGCTCATCTCAGTATATGACTATCAATGGTCCTGTGTACGAGTGGGTTAAGGCAGCTGCAGGCAACTCAGACCGTCATAGTATAAAATATACATGACAGCTACCATTATAAACATACAATGAAAAGCCAGCTTGAGTAGACGGGCTCCTTTAAGGAATGCTTACCTAGTATTTCTCTGATTAGTGCAAACACCTTTTGCTCCTTAAACATTTTACTTTTCATTTTCTCAATGTCAGTGGGAGGTGGTGGATGATAGACACTGCAGCTACTGTCCCTCCGCTTGTTTAATATCATGTCAGCATCAACTGTGGAATTGGAGAAAGTTGTAATTACCTTAATGGGAAACATTAAAAATTTGATCTAGAGCTAAATATACAGTAGTACAAGAGATCAATGCAATATTCAGAATAAATAAAAGAATACAGACTAATGCTGTATATAAATGACTCTTTAAACGTGCTCTATTCTTTAAGTTACTGAATTGTTTTACTTGGTGTTGCTAGTGTTTCTTCTAAAGGATTCTTTCCAATCTCCTCTTCTTCATCTACTTTCTTGAGAACTAAGGCAAAAAAGGCTGCAAATCCTAAAACCTGTACAAAGAGAAAGAAAATATTGAAAAGGTGTCTTATATTTTATGTCATTCCTGCCTCAGATTTTTATTAATAGCACACACAGATTTTCATGAAAAATTATGAACATGTTTTACAGTTTCATTTGATCCCTAATTCGGTGTTAATGCCAATGCCAGGATGCCAGTTAGCCCATTGTTCACTCACTCACACGTACTAACACTTATACAGTTTGGAATCACCAATCAACCTAACCTGTACATCTTTGGGGAAAAGGGAGAAAAACAGAGTATCTTGAGGATAATGCACACAGACATTGGGAGAATGTGCAAACTCCAAACAAAGTCTGGACATAGAATTTGAACTTAGGACATTTCATCCACAAATGTCAAAACGTTATGCAAGCAGCTCAAATTTAAACATTCACTTTAATGACATACAAATGTACTGAATACATTAACAATTAAGGTCATGCAAATTCATATGTTACCATTATTGAAATGTTTGTTGATTTTCATGCAACATTTAAATAAAATGATTAGATTTTTCTGGATCAACACATTAAATTTAAAAAAATATTGTCTTTCCCAAAGCTTGCGTGGTCTTGAAGAAAAATATGAACTCTATGTCTATATTCATACTATATTTGGGTTTATGTATTGTTTTTTGCAAATCAGGATAAAATATTGGGTGGCAAAGTGGTGCAATGGTTATTACTGCAGCTTCACAGATCTAGTGCCCTGTGGTTTTGATTCTTATGCCTAGAAGTTGTCTGTATGCAGTTTGCATTTCCTCCCCTCATCTGAATTTGTTTTCCAAATTGGAAAGGTCCAAATACAAATGTTAAAGTGAGACATTTGGTTTAGATTAAAAATAAACGAAAAAAAAAAAACTTTAACCACAGGTGTTAATGGAGCATTTAAGATACTTTCCACCTTGACTGCCCCAACCTCAAACAGTTAACTGGGATAATTTATCTATGAATGCCACCACTTCTCTGTATAAAAGTGATTGGTGAGGGGACTTACACGACAACAACATGGTTTATGGCCCAAACCCAACCACTATCCCAGAATGGCTTGCATTGTAATTTAAGATAATTGATGCCAGGCTGAGAAAAACTGACCAATCTTGGATCCTTTCTGCAAAAATTCAATTTGAATAAAACATCCATCCATCCATTATCCAACCTGTTACATCCTAACTACAGGGTCACGGGGGTCTGCTGGAGCCAATCCCAGTCAACACAGGGCGCAAGGCAGGAAACAAACCCCAGGCAGGGCGCCAGCCCACCGTAGGGCACACACAAACACACACACACACACTAGGACAATTTAGAATAGCCAATGCACCTAACCTGCATGTCTTTGGACTGTGGGAGGAAACCGGAGTACCCGGAGGAAACCCACGCAGACACGGGGAGAACATGCAAACTCCACACACGTAGGACTCAGGAAGCAAACCCGGGTCGCCTTACTGCGAGGCAACAGTGCTACCACTGTGCCACCGTGCCGCCCCTTGAATAAAACAGATATCCATCCATCCATTATCCAACCTGCTATATCCTAACTACAGGGTCATGGTGGTCTGCTGGAGCCAATCCCAGCCAACACAGGGCGCAAGGCAGGAAATAAATCCCGGGCAGGGCACCGACCCACCGTTGGGCACGCGCACACACACACACACACACACCAAGCACACAATAGGGACAATTTAGGATCGCCAATACACCTAACCTGCATGTCTTTGGTCAGTGGGAGGAAATCGGAGCACCCGGAGGAAACCCACGCAGACACGGGGAGAACATGCAAACTCTAAAACAGATATCATATTATAAAAGTTAGATTTAATTTATTTATTTATTGCTTGATTAGCACCATTTTCACAGGTTTACTAATGGATTAAAATAATTCATTGTTTATCCCTTATGTATAAAGTTTTGTATTCATTTAAAGTTTAGTCTAGATAAACGGAAACAAATTTGTAACAATACATCATAATTTCTGAGAGAGGCATTTTTAGTTTTATAAAAACAAGAAAGTTATTTTTTTTTGTTATGGATGTGCATCAATGTATAGTTTATGATCAAAGTATCTGGAAATTTGGACAGCATCTGAAATTTCTTTTCATAAATATTCTATTATCTCCTTGTATCTTGCTTTTTATGAAACATTTTCATATTTTACAAACTCAGAGTGTGCACTCTGGCAATGTGTTTTTCTTTATCTTCAATTTCAATGAAATCCTGATTTTTTTTCCCAGGAATATAAATCAGTGCGTATGTGTTTTTATTCTTTCAAATTTTTTTTAATGTTACCTTCAGAGGTTGTGTAATGAAAAGACTTTCGAAGAATGACATTGCCATGGAAATGATCCACTTGATGGAGCCTTCTTTGCCATAGTGCAGGCCATAAAGCATGGTGAAGAACGCGGAGACTCCACTTGTTGCCAACACTAGGAACCAACCAATAAAGACAAACCACCAAGGAAGACCCTTCTGACAACCCTTCTTTGCAGTGGCATTGTCTATAGGGCTTGAGCAAAGCCTGAAATGCAAGTGACGATAAGTAATCACAAACCATGAGATGCAATTCACAAATTCACAGAGATATAGTTGTAAGGCAAACATACTATACCTGTCAGACTTTGGGCTTATAGACAGAAAATGCGTTTCAAGCAGGACCTTCATACTGTGAACCTGCTGCACAGCCTGCACATAACTCTGAGGAGAGCCAAACTTGGAAGGGCCAAGCAGCTCCAGCTGTTTCTCCACATGTTGTAGCTGCCTGTAGAGGAAGTGATTACAGTCGACACGACACTGGCTTGTCTTCTCTGGGCTGTCTATGAGGCTAGATTCTATTTAAAAAAAAAAAAAATTAAAGACAACACTGACACTCAGTTAATTTTATACTGTAAACACTATCTATTCTCATGTAACCAATAGCAAAGACATTTTTGTTCAAAGTTTTAAGGTACTATATGGCTTTCATGTGGAAAATATCTTTATTCATATCTTGTTTCTGGAAAATATTTCCTTGTGAATTTCACTGATATTAAAGGTCTGGCTCATTATTCTCCTAGTCTCTATTTACCAGATGTGTTTTTCTTCTCTCCTCTAGCAGAACCACAGAATCTTGGCAATTAATGTTACTCTCTTTATATCTTTATATTTATAATAATTCTATACAGACAGTATGTGCATATTGTATGCTTATCATTTGAAAAATCATTTAAAAACCCATTCAAATAATGTTTTGAGTGGTGCAGTGGTAGTATTTATGTCCTCCCTGTATGGATTTTGCATGTTGTTACAGTGTGTTCCCTTGAGGTGTACTGGTTTCCTCCCATAGTCCAAAAAGAAGCATGTTAGGTTTGACCAGCGATGCTAATCTGGCCTCTGTTGTGTGTATTTGTGTGTTCACCCTGTGATGGACTGACATCCTGCCTGGCACCCTATATTTGCTGGCATAGGCTCCCATGATTATGCTCGGGATAACATGGGATTAGAAATTAGATGGATAGATACATATCACTGTTTGCCTAAACACTTGAATAAAGGAGGAGTAATTCTGATGTAGAAATAAGTTTTTTTTTTGTTATTCTTGACAAACATAAAAAGTCTCTGCAAGCTTTCCAGGGTGATACCTTGAATGTTCACTGCCCCCAGTGTAAGGACAAGGGATGGCTCCTTTTTTTGGCTTTGAGTATAAAACTCCCTGTCCACACCATTATGCTGTCGGATGATTTCATCAACTAAAGATAACAATTTGTTGATGTCTGTTGTCCTCCTAAAATCTCTTTCCAGCTGTGGTATTGTATGTTTTGTAGCCTTTGACAGTGCATGAGCAATCCTCCTGATGTCCTACAAAAAGGCATACAAAGCAAAAAAAAAAAAAAATATGATTATTCACATGATTACTGATAATCAGTTATAACTGATGGTGGTGGATATGCCTTAAAACATGTCTTCACAGAAATGGCTGCAAAAATCCTGGAACAATCTAATGAGTCATATAGTTGAACTGGAAACCTTCACTTCTTTTAAAAAATGTCTGGAGATGATTTTAATATAACTTAGCTATTAACTAACAAAATGAGCCTGCTGAACTGAATGGTCTCCTCTCTTTTCCAAAGATTCTTAATGTCTCTCATAAAGATGCATGCAGCCACTAGGTGAGCATGAATGACACTTTTTTCCTCTAGTACAGATAAGCAGCAAGCCAAAGATCTTCACTTCATTGAGTTTTAATATCTCTGAATATGTGAAAACACAAATCACAGAATCCTGTGTATCCAGTCCTCAAAAAGATTTGATGCCTTTTGAATGCTAACATTAAGCTATGTTTCAGAAAGGTTTTTTTTTTTTTTGCTAGGTGTCATATGAAATACTGAACTACTGTACTATGTATGGTGAGATATAGACAAGATACATTGTAAGTGAGTGATATAAGTCTAGTATAGAGTAAGAACACAGACTAATGCTACAGGTTATGAAAATTACCTTAATAACAGAATCTGGTGACAGCTTCTTGTGAATATTCTCAGGAGAAGGAGGTTCAGAAGGAGATACCCGACCATTTTTACCCTGCTTTTTGTCCACTTCCAAATTAGGCTGGACTGACTTCTTGCCACGCGGACGGATGTTTCTGAAGATTGTGACAATGAGTAGGTTGATAGGGAACATGAGGATAGAACTCTCGAATCCAATTATCACCTGCTGCCAGGTAAATTCAATTTGCCCTGTGAGAAGGTGAATAATAACTGTATATACAAATATTCCTATTAAAGCAAACTGTAACAATATGATAGTGCTCTTATAACTGGAATTAAGTGCAAGAGAAATATAATCATTAAAGATAAAAGAAATAGAAATCTAGAAATTAATTAGCTTGATAACTTAAGTATCAAAGCTATAAAAGAATAAATCCATAACAATCAAATGCACAGCTTTATTACAAAACAACCGTTTTGTCATCTTGAGGGCAGGTGACAGTTTCATATTTGTTTCTTCTGGTGTTCTGGTTTGTTTCCATATGTTATCTTTGTAGTTGTCTCTCCCTAGTATGCCATTCAAATCTCAGAAATAAAGAAACAATCTCTGGTTAGAAGCTAAATTCAAACAAAACATTGTGGTCCATTATGAACAGAACTTGATACCCCTGTGCAACTCCATGCACAGCAAAGAATTCAATTTTAATTGTTATGCATAACTTTAATGTGTTATAGAAGAAAAACAAGCATTTTCAAGTACTGGTGGTAAGGTGAACAAAGATACCTTAAAGGAAGCAAAGTGGACAAAAGGTCAGTGCTAAAATATAATTTTAACATTGTTAAGAAACAAGTGGTTATGCTGGAATTATTCAGTCACATGCACTGATATGAAAAAGAATGTACACCCAGTCTCAGAGATATATTTACATATCATAACATAACTAACTAACTAGATTCCAAGACATAACTAAAAATCACCTATAGTAGTTCTCAACAAGCCCTACAAACAAACACATCTAACCACAGGTGACAAATAACATTCTTTATAATACATATAACAGATCTTTTATTAAAAATTAAACCAACAGAAGCTATGTGTGGAAACCATCATTTAAGAGGCTACTTTGAGTCGGGTACTTCTGTTCAAATATGCATGAAAATTTAATGATTAGGACATGCTACCACCATTATAGAATAGCAGAATCTTTGACAGCTTGGTTTAAAGAGTTCGGATTTGAAGTAACACCAGGACAAGGACAAAACACATTTGCAATGATCTCAAAGAAGCAACTGTTGCTACACATTGGCACATTAATTGTAATTACACATTACAAATGGAGAACATTTCTGAAAGCTATAAATTTTTCAAACAGTGATAACTCAGGAAATTTATCTAAGGATGAAACTGTATGATTCCCTAAAAATTTTCCAAAACTACATTCAGGGATGTACAGGCCTCTTCTAAAATGTTAAATGTTACAATTCTTCTCCATCAAAAAGGATTGAACAAGTTGGCTTGCATGAAAGGGTATCTCTGAAAAAATAACTTGGAAGCATGGCTTGGCCACATGACATCTGGAACAATATCATCTGAACAGATGCGACAAAACTGGTCATACCAACTGTCAGGTATAATGGAGGAAGGGTTATTATTGGGGTTGTTTTCCAACAACAGGGCCCAGACATCTTTTAATCATTGGTTCTACCATGAACTTCCCTATATACCATAATACTGTAGAGGAAATACAGTGCATCCGGAAAGTATTCACAGCACATCACTTTTTCCACATTTTGTTATGTTACAGCCTTATTCCAAAATGGATTAAATTCATTTTTTTCCTCAGAATTCTACACACAACATCCCATAATGACAACGTGAAAAACATTTACTTGAGATTTTTGCAAATTTATTAAAAATTAAAAAACTGAGAAAGCACATGTACATAAGTATTCACAACCTTTGCCGTGAAGCTCAAAATTGAGCTCAGGTGCAACCTGTTTCCCCTGATCATCCTTGAGATGTTTCTGCAGCTTAATTGGAGTCCACCTGTGGTAAATTCAGTTCATTTGCCATGATTTGGAAAGGCACACACCTGTCTATACAAGGTCCCACAGTTGACAGTTCATGTCAGAGCACAAACCAAGCATGAAGTCAAAGGAATTGTCTGTAGACCTCCGAGACAGGATTATCTCGAGGCACAAATCTGGGGAAAGGTTACAGAAAAATTTCTGCTGCTTTGAAGGTCCCAATGAGCACAGTGGCCTCCATCATCTGTAAGTGGAAGAAGTTCGAAACCACCAGGACTCTTCCTAGAGCTGGCCGGCTATCTAAACTGAACAATCGGGGGAGAAGGGCCTTAGTCAGGGAGGTGACCAAGAACCCGATGGTCACTCTGTCAGAGCTCCAGAGGTCCTCTGTGGAGAGAGGAGAACCTTCCAGAAGGACAACCATCTCTGCAGCAATCCACCAATCAGGCCTATATGGTAGAGTGGCCAGACGCAAGCCACTCCTTAGTAAAAGGCACATGGCAGCCCGCCTGGAGTTTGCCAAAAGGCACCTGAAGGACTCTCAGACCATGAGAAAGAAAATTCTCTGGTCTGATGAGACAAAGATTGAACTTTGTGGTGTGAATGCCAGGCGTCACGTTTGGAGGAAACCTGGCACCATCCCTACAGTGAAGCATGGTGGTGGCAGCATCATGTTCTGGGGATGTTTTTCAGTGGCAGGGACTGGGAGACTAGTCAGGATAAAGGGAAAGATGACTGCAGCAATGTACAGAGACATCCTGGATGAAAACCTGCTCCAGAGCGCTCTTGACCTCAGACTGGGGCAACGGTTCATCTTTCAGCAGGACAACCACCCTAAGCACACAGCCAAGATATCAAAGGAGTGGCTTCAGGACAACTCTGTGAATGTCCTTGAGTGGCCCAGCCAGAGCCCAGACTTGAATCCTATTGAACATCTCTGGAGAGATCTTAAAATGGCTGTGCACCGACGCTTCCCATCCAACCTGATGGAGCTTGAGAGGTGCTGCAAAGAGGAATGGACGAAACTGGCCAAGGATAGGTGTGCCAAGCTTGTGGCATCATATTCAACAAGACATGTGGCTGTAATTGCTGCCAAAGGTGCATCGACAAAGTATTGAGCAAAGGCTGTGAATACTTATGTACATGTGATTTCTCAGTTTTTTTATTTTTAATAAATTTGCAAAAACCTCAAGTAAACTTTTTTCATGTTGTCATTATGGGGTGTTGTGTGTAGAATTCTGAGAAAAAAATGAATTTAATCCATTTTGGAATAAGGCTGTAACATAACAAAATGTGGAAAAAGTGATGCGCTGTGAATACTTTCCGGATGCACTCTATCTATCTATCTATCTATCTATCTATCTATCTATCTATCTATCTATCTATCTATCTATCTATCTATCTATCTATCTATCTATCTATCTATCTATCTATCTATCTATCTATCTATCTATCTATCTATCTATGTAATTCAATTATTAAAGTACTTGTGAATGTATTAAATTACCAAGGTCCATCTTCTGCTCAGCTGGGTCCTTAGGCACACCCCAAAATATGATACTTGTCAGCATGGTGCATAGTAAGAGCGAGAAGCAGCAGGAAACACGTTGAACACGTGTAAAGTTGCTGTGTGGTGGGCGACTCAGCACTGAAAACCAAATATGGCCATCTCTGAAATCTCTTGCTGTCTTCATGAAGAAGAGGTTGCTTTGAAAAAAGCACAGACAGGACAAAGTACAATTTAGAGATGTGTGATGCAGTAATAGCGTATAATAAGCATGTGAATTTCCCATTGGGATTAATAAAGTATCTATCTATCTATCTATCTATCTATCTATCTATCTATCTATCTATCTATCTATCTATCTATCTATCTATCTATCTATCTATCTATCTATCTATCTATCTATCTATCTATCTACTGTATGCACTTCAGCATTAAATTATGACAGTCATATTATAGAAAATTCATCTTTTATTTTAATCCATGCATCCATTTTCAGAGCCTACATATTCATCACAGGGTCATGGTGAGACTTATCCTTACGGCATTAGGGGCTAGGAAGGACTCAACATTTAACTGGATTCCAGCTTATCACAGGGCATGCTCATACAGTACACACATACAAACACATTCTCACTTAGATATATTGGGCCAGTTTACGGAAGCCAATGAAATAAACCTACATAAAACAGGGGTGTGGCAGAATAGCTGGTGTATCTGGAAGAAGACCCAAACAGAGATTGGGAAAGTGAATTGTTATATCTGTAACAACTGTATTTTGAATAGTAAATTGACAATTATACTTACATAAGTGAAATTCTGTCCAAAATGTTTTAATTCATACAGATAAGCTATTTCTCTACGTTTTCATGGAGAAAGACTAGGCACAATTAAGGAAAGACATCATAAGCTTAACAGTTTGAAATGTGTTTTATATTTTCCACATGTAGTTTATAATTGTAGACCAAGGCATACAGACACACTGCCAGTGACACTGATCAGAGTAAGTGAAAGGTGAATGATACCCAACAGGATTTTTTGCACTTGTAAATATTTTTTCAAATTAGATATGAAAAAAAGAATTTGACAGTAATTCCACCAGAGAGAGTTAATAGACACAGGACAGATGTGTATTTTTTATATGTAAAACAGCATATGAAATAATAAAACAAAATGAGACATTCAAAATATCTTTTACAACTTTTTCCTACCTGAATTGTTTTAAGTCCATCTCAGTGGCTACTGGAAACACTTTATCTAAGACACAGTCACCAATGTCAACAGAGAGCCAGGAGTTGCATAAGAAATGCCATTTTTGGTCCTTTTCTAAGTCGTGTACCATTACTTTATTGATGTACCTGGGGAAAAATTGTTTTTTGTGATACTTACAACATAACATAACAGGACAGAAAAAAACTGAACAGAACAGTCTTAAACCTGCTGCCTACTTCACATATTCTAGGGTCACATGGGACCAGAGGCTGTCCCTCCGGGATCCTGTGAAAGGGACTCTCCAAATTTTACACAGAATTTTTTCCAAATATGTTACCACCGTGCTCAGATTCAAAATCTGTAACAAAAAGTGTAGTGTATACAGTATGCTATGATCATTAGTAATTTATTCAAATCCTTCATTAGTTTTTGCCCTTGTAAAACTGTTTTCATCAGCAGTATTAGAATATGTACTTTACTGTTAATTTTGCCTAGATTTGTGTCAAATGAGTAAACAGAATCAGCCATATCACATATTAAACACTGTGTGGATATTACTAGGCATAATGTATTGCATGCAGATCAGAACCCCTGGCTAAATAATGATGCGCAAATTCATTTGGGCTTAAATAAACAACACAAAAACATATGCATGGCCTTCAGAAGACTATCAAATAACCAAAAACAAATAAAAGGACAAAATGGAATTATAGCTTGACGACAACACAGATGCAGTAAGGAGGTTGTGGGTTCGCTTCCCATGTCCTCCAGCATAGAGAACACTTTGAGTATTGAGAGTAATATAAAAGAATTATTATAATTATTATCATGTGGCTTGAATTATATCGTTAACTAGCTGACCCCTGCGGCTCTGCTCATGTAGTAGTGAAACAGGACAAACTTTAAAAATCAATAGAAAATTTTTAAATAATGTAATTTGTACTGAGAAGAATTTATATTGATAGTTTTCCAATCTGAAGGCTTGTTGATATACAATTTTTTTGGTTTTGCTTTCAGGGGCAAGGACATAAAGGTTTCTTGGGGAACTAACCCAGGAGAAAGTGACGTAAAGATGACCATGTAAGAACCATGGTGAGCTAAGATCAACCCCTGCCAATTGAGTATCAGTCCCTGGGCCTTGTTAATTGACATTGCAAAGCAAAGCTTCACCGGGAACTGTAATCTCTTGAATTCAAAGGGCATGTCCGTCGAAATTAGAGGAATGCGAGGGATTAAAACCGTTTCGCCAGTGCCAATGCTGTTCTGAAGATGACAGACCTGGAGACTGGTACCACTGCAAAGTTTGGGTGGGCTCAGGTTTCTCAAAAGGATATGAGCACATAAATTGCTGCTGCAAGCAAACTATGATACTTAGCGCGATGAGTTAAGTTGCAAAATCAACCAGAATGTTCAAGCAAATTATAGAGAAAAGCCTGATCTAAATCTGTTAAGTACTTCTCTTGTGAAAAGCGGACAGACATACATACAGACAGACAGACATTGGATTTTACTGTATATATATATATATATATATATATATATATATATATATATATATATATACTGTATATATCCATCCATCCATTTTCCAACCCTCTGAATCCGAACACAGGGTCACGGGGGTCTGCTGGAGCCAGTCCCAGCCAACACAGGGCACAAGGCAGGAACCAATCCCGGGCAGGGTGCCCACCCACCGCAGGACACACACAAACACACCCACACACCAAGCACACACTAGGGCCAATTTAGGATCGCCAATCATCCTAACCTGCATGTCTTTGGACTGTGGGAGGAAACTGGAGCACCTGGAGGAAACCCACACAGACACGAGGAGAACATGCAAACTCCACGCAGGGAGGACCCGGGAAGCGAACCCGGGTCCCCAGGTCTCCCAACTGCGAGGCAGCAGCGCTACCCACTGCGCCACCATGCCGCCCATATATATGGAATATATATATGGAAGAGAAGGTCTGTGATACGGTTTGCATATTTGCAGCTGGAGATCCACAAAGGGAGAAAAAATGAATCACGTATCATAAAGTACTTTTTATTCCTGAGCTTTCAACCCCTGCCAGGGGTCTTCATCAGAGGATAATGCTTAGACTTACAAGAATCAAAGGCAATATATAGCAAAAAATTACGTGGGGGGGGGGGAGGTGGCTAAGTCAGTGTGATCACCTGGCACTCACTCCCTTATCACCACAAGCTGTCTGAAGGTGCAGCGCGCATCCTGGCCAAGTCAGGCGTCAGAATAGCATACAAACCCATGAACAGTTTGCGCACGGTCCTCTTTAATGCTAAAAACAAGAAATCAACAGCAGAAACACAAAACGCAGTTTATAGCATTCCATGCAGTTCTTGCTCAGCGGTATACATAGGACAAACTTCAAAAAGAATCGCAACACATATACAGGAACATCACAATGCCGTCAGAAGAAAGGACACACTTTCATTGATCTATACGCATACTAAATCAACAGGACATACATTTAACTAGAACAATGTACAAGTAAAATTTAAGGCCAGTACTAAAAGTGCCAGAGAGCTGGCTGAATCTTGGTTATCAAATGAGAAGGCCATCAACAGACACTTGGACATAAATCCAGCATATGCAAACTTAAGAAGAACATATTCATAATAAACAAGACTTTACACCGAATACCATCCCCCCGATCACACTGACTTAGTCACCTCCCCCACCACATAATTTTTTACTATATATTGTCTTTGATTCTTGTAAGTCTAAGCATTATCCTCTGATGAAGACCCCTGCAGGGGTTGAAAGCTCAGGAATAAAATCTACTTTATGATACGTGATTCATTTTTTCTCCCTTTGTGGATCTCCAGCTGCAAATATACATATACATATACATACACACACATATATATGGAAGAGAAGGTCTGTGATACGGTTTGAATATTTGCAGCTGGAGATCCACGAAGGGAGAAAAAAGAATCATGTATCATAAAATAGTTTTTTTATTCCTGAGCTTTCAACCCCTATCAGGGGTCTTCATCAGAGGATAATGCTTAGACTTACAAGAATCAAAGGCAATATATAGCAACACATTCAGTGGGGGGTGGGGGTGGAGGTGACTGAGTCAGTATGATCAAGGCGGGGGGGTTGTATAGTTTATTTATTGTGTTATATAGAAAGAGAGAGAGAGAGAGAGAGAGATTATTGTTTAAATTATCATCAAGGGCACTTTACTTTCAGACAGGCTGGATAATTTTAAACATATCTTGACAGTTAAGACTGAAAGCCTATCAGCAGGATTCTTAAAAAATAAAACCTTTAAAATACCTGGGGTAGTTGGTGTTCCAGCCTTTATTTTCAAAATATGCACACAGATCAGGTGACCTTGTACTTCCCTCTCAGTGTGTCAGAATTTTGTGCCACTTACTTTAAGAAATTTAGTTCAGTTCAGGCATTCAGTTCCATGGGCGTAAAGGACATGCAAAGGCTAGTAATACCTAAACCCAGTTCTGTCTTCACATTAATTAATACAGTCGTGGTGACACCATCTCTGTGGCTTTTTACATTCCTTTTCACTTCATTGACATGCAAGACTCTTATGTTAGGATGCTAGTTATAGCTCACCACTCTACTACACAATTGCCCCCAAAGATTTAGACCTGTGTCAATCCATTTCCTAACATAGGGGCTTCTCAACATGGCTACCTCATTTATGTCTTTATTCATGGAAATCCATGTGCAATAAACCATCATACCAAAAGATTTGTTTATTAAGTGTCAGCAAATGGGTTGAGTCCTCACTTTAATCGAGCAGGTTCTGATCATGCCTATCATTACTGACCAACCTTTTAGTTACTGCAGATTTATCAAAATTCATAAGCCCCCCAACCACAAAACCTCACTTACCAAGAGGGAAGCTTTCCTGAGTTGTCATGCCACAATCTAATACTTTGCAACTCTCCAAGAGAGAAAGGTGTAGTCAGCAAGAACATGTCCACTGCTCCCCTCTCAAATACAGGCTTTTCAGAGTCATATAGGTGATGGGGGTCACTCTCTCCATTTGTACCAATCAATGTTGCTGTCACCTATGTATATACAAAGAAAATTATTTTATAAGGGTTTGTGTTTGCAAAAACACATTGACAATGCTGTACAGTACTCATTGACTGGGGATGAAAGACCTGCTTGTGAAATCAAATCAATAGGCATATTTTTTTGATCATTTCAGAGACATGACAAAGAACACCTCTGAATATCATTCATCTGACCTGTGAGGATGTGGCAGCTCCACGACGGTGTCCAGTGAAAACAGTTAGCATATAGCGATACTGTGCTAGGGGGTCATTGTCCTCCAGAACTGTGATCTTTACCTTACAAAAGGAGACAAATTAATTAAAAATTTTATTACACTATAAAATACAATGAAGACATCAGCTGTTGACCAAAGAATGACAGAATTACATTTAATTTTGTGATCTTACTTTTTACGTTTTGTTTGAAATATCACATATCCCTACATTGCCAATTTACATTTATATACCTTAATGGCATCCTGTATGTCCTTTCTGCGTGCCCAAATGATAATAAGAATGTAGATGAGGAAAAGTGCTCCTACAACACATACTACAACAGGATTGTTAGTAAAAGTGGCAAATAGCTCTGCTGTACGAGAAACATCTACCACATTGGGCATGACAAAAAATGTGCCAAAAAATGTCAGATGATTGCAAAAACACTCAGTTACAGTTGAATTTGTGTGGGGGCCAACCTGAAACAGAAAAGGATCTGAGATTACCTTTGAATCATTAAAAAGCAAAATACAAATATAAGTACTTTTAAAAATTTAAAGTTTGACCAAAATCAAAATGAAATTGTTTCTATAAATGGATGATGTAGAACAGAGCAGAACGTTGCCACTTACCCTACAGCCTTCAGTGCTCCAGTTGCTACTCATTTCTTCCCAGTACTTACAACTAGCAACAATTGAAGTTACACTGATTGAAGCATTGGTGGTGTTTGGTCCTACCTCCCAAAGAGGTATAATTAACAGGTAATAAATTCCAATCTGTAAACTCAAATCATCAGGTCTTAGCACCCAGGTATACTCGTCATCTGTATCATAACAAAAGTGAAAGCAAAGCCAAACATTTTTCAACCAGCAATTACACATTTAGTAGATTTTTTGTGATGCTTGAATCAAATGGTTTTGGTAAATGAATGCATTCTACAAGCATATAGATAACAGAAGAATAAAGATCAATTCTGTTTTGTAGAGTAGTAACAAGGAGGCTTTTAAAGATCTTTGGAAAAAAAAGAAAATAGTTTTTAGGGAGGTGTATACCCGTAATAACCTCTTAGGCACAGCCATCAGCAGGGTGTCTTTCTGTGGAGAGAGTGTCGACCTTGTCGAGAGGTTTACTTACTTTGGCAGCGACATTCATGTCTCAGTTGACTCTTCCTATAAAGTCAGTAGATGGATTGGGAGAACAATGGGTGGTCATGAGGTCACTGGAAAGGGGTGTATGGTTCTCCCAATATCTATAGTATGCAAAAGAATGAAAGTCTAAGTCTTTAGAGTCCATTGGAACTGTGCCTCTTCGGAGAATCCTTGGGTACCGTTGGTTTGACTTTGTATCAAAAGTGCAGTTGCTCACGGAGTCCCGAATGAGATACATTACCTGCATTGTGACGGAACGCCAGTTGCGACACTACAACCATGTGGCGTGATTCCCCGGGGGTGGTCCGGTTCACAGGATCCTCATTGTTGAGGACCCGAGTAGTTGGACCAGCCAAAGGGGACGCCCATGTAACACGCAGATAGATGGTCATTTATAATGGCTAGACCGCATGTCTGCATGGGTGGTTGCCAACCAAGATCGTGAGATGTTTCGTCGTGTGGTGGGTGCTGCAACACGCTGTACCAGTGCATGCTCCCCAACCTGACCTGTACACCAGTGATGTATGTTTTCCATTAACATAGTGACCCTTCTACTCTCTATTAATATCAACTTTATCAACATCATTTGTGGGAGAACCAAGTATCACACCAGTTAAGCTGATTTAACCTAATGGTAGAATTATTAAAAATGTAACACATTTGATTGTTACATATTCTATTTTTTTTGTAACATTTTCCTTTTAAGTCAAACGTGCTTTTCTGGATTGGGCTATTTGAATTTTATTGTGAATTAATTCTGAACTGAACTGAAAACATATGAAGATGTCCTTTTTCTTCACATTTCTCCATGTGCATCCATGGCACCTAAAAGTATGAGGTACTGCAAGTCAAAACTAATGTGAACCTATAATTATTAATTAGTATTAATAAAAATCATAATAAAATGATTTTATCAAAATCTAAGACTACAGAGTGTCCAAATAAGTAAGACAATGATCCTAACATACTGTATTCACATGCATTAAACAAAATTTCCCTTTATTAAGTCAGTGCCTTAATGTGTCAGAGTGGTTTGCATGATCAATGATCCTCTGAGCGATGCCACTGGGAGTCACATAGTCCTGGTAAGGCCACCCATGGCGGCAAGATCAGAGGTAAGGTCCTGAGTAAGACTGACTCAACCACCACTCCCCCGTCTCAACAAGGGTCCATCCAAAGTGCTGCAACTTCCTGCCATACTTTGATGTCTTGCACTTGGCTGGTCATGTGGGTTCCTGACAGGAAGTGAAGCAATGTGATTGAGAATTGTGCACCCTCACTATTACCAATATCAACAATTCCTTTGTGCAGGCTCTTCCTTTCATCTATAAATCTCAGTTATATTGTAATGTACAACAAATGCTGTGTTGCTAGTATCATATATAGGTTATCAAAATTTAAAGCCATGAAAAAAAATCATACTTTTAAATTATCCAGAAGCACTTCATATAATAATTAAACTCATAATGTGAAAATCTAAATAACATTGTTGGCAGCTAAGTGCATTAATAATAGCTACCTTGCTTTACTGAAGCAGGATCAGACAGACAGACAGATATTTTATTGATCTGAAAGGGAAGCTGCAGTGTTACAGTAGCTGACATGTGCAAAATGCAGTCATATGTAAACAAAAACTACATATTTGGCATTAATACAAGCTTATTTCAAGAACTTCTGCTGATTTTATATTCTTTTAAAATGTTTCCAAATGATTTAGAGATGTTTGATTCAAAGATTAATATAAATACTTTAAGGTAACTTAAAGATATATAAAGATATAGTATATTTAAATGATAATTTTGTTTGCTATGTAATATATACAGGTAATGGTCATTGCCCACTCCATGTAAAGGTGAATTTTATCTCTATTTATTATCTCAGTAAGAGAGAACACACAAGAGACTTTCACACCATGTTTTATGAGATAGTTTGACAGTATTTTGTTAAATAAAAATAATTTAACAAGTACTTAAAATTGTAGTGATTTTGGTCACTGCCAGCTTGACTCTCATTCTCTCAATCACTCTGCCTCACAGACTACCATATTAGTGGTTGGTAATGGCACTGTACCATTTCTAATATGCATCTACCAGCTGTGTTACCCTGCTTTGGTTATCCGGAAATTTCATAAGACAATAGGCCTTCATTATAGTGGCAGTGGTTAATCAGATTTATCATAAGTATAATGTAACTAAATAAGTGCTTTTCTGGTAACAATACTGTATATAATAATATTTAACATTTTTTTTAACCAAGAGCTAATAACTTTTATGGACAGAATTTCTAGGCGCAGCCAGGGCGTTAAGGGGGTCCAGTTTGGTGGACTCAGGATTGGGCCACTGCTTTTTGCAGATGATGTTGTCCTGTTTGCTTCATCAGGCTGTGATCTTCAGCTCTCTCTGGATTGGTTCGCAGCTGAGTGTGAAGCGGCTGGGATGAGAATCAGCACCTCCAAATCCGAGACCATGGTCCTCAGCCGAAAAAGGGTGGAATGCCCTCTCAGGGTTGGGAGTGAGATCCTGCCCCAAGTGGAGGAGTTCAAGTATCTCGGGATCTTGTTCACGAGTGAGGGAAGAATGGAGCGTGAGATCGACAGGCGGATTGGTGCAGCATCCGCAGTGATGCGGGCTCTGCATCAGTCTGTTGTGGTGAAAAAGGAGCTGAGCCGTAAGGCAAAGCTCTCAATTTACCAGTCGATCTATGTTCCTACCCTCACCTATGGTCATGAGCTATGGGTAGTGACCAAAATAACGAGATCGCGAATACAAGCGGCTGAAATGGGTTTCCTCCGTAGGGTGTCTGGGCTTTCCCTTAAAGATAGGGTGAGAAGCTCAGTCATCCGGGAGGGGCTCAGAGTAGAGCCGCTGCTCCTCCGCATCGAGAGGAGTCAGATGAGGTGGCTCGGGCATCTGATCAGGATGCCTCTTGGATGCCTCCCTGGTGAGGTGTTCTGGGCACGTCTAACTGGGAGGAGGCCCCGGGGAAGACCCAGGACACGCTGGAAGGACTATGTCTCTCGGTTGGCCTGGGAACGCCTTGAGATTCTCCCGGAAGAGCTAGAAGAAGTGGCCGGGGAGAGGGAAGTCTGGGCATCTCTGCTCAAGCTGCTGCCCCCGCGACCCGATCTCGGATAAGCGGACGAGGATGGATGGATGGATGGATGGATGGATGGATGGATGGATGGATGGATGGATGGATGAAGAGCTAATATCATTGAAAGACAATGTGGTGTAGCGGTTCAGGCTTTGGACTTAGGACTTACATCCTAAAGTTATGAGTTTTAGTTCTGTTACTGACACTGTATGACCATGAGAAAGTTACTTCACTTGCATGTACTCTAACTGGAAAAATAAAAGAAATGTAACAAATTGTATCTCAAATATTGTAAGTCACTTTGAATAAAGACATCAGTCAAATATTATAGTATCATTATTAAATCACGGGAGCTGCTTATTCTTGAACATGCTATATACAATTGTCCATGAGTAAAACCTGCATTGGATCAGTTCCTACTTTTCCTAGTGACTTGGCTTTTGTTGAAAGTTATGACAAAATATCAACTTTACAGAGAAGTGTATTGTTTTGAATTGGTGGAATTATTTGAGATAACAGTA
Organism: Erpetoichthys calabaricus; assembly: GCF_900747795.2. Taxonomy (NCBI): domain Eukaryota; kingdom Metazoa; phylum Chordata; class Cladistia; order Polypteriformes; family Polypteridae; genus Erpetoichthys; species Erpetoichthys calabaricus. The sequence continues at coordinate 81,134,216 of NC_041402.2, forward strand.
TACTGTATATTGCATTTATTAGATGTTTATGGTTTTCATTTGTTTATGTCATTTACTCAAAGTACAGAATACTTCTTTCTGTGTTTATTGTCAGCTGTACTGTATGTAGTCCCCCTTTAAAGTCCATGGATGGGAAATTACATGGAAATGAGTACTTGAAGTGCTTATACATCAGTGCCGGTACCCTACGTATTGCGCTGATGTATTAACGTGAAGAGCAAGGAGTGAGGAGCAGTAGCTTTGAGTTTCATGATCTCTGTGGTTACTGCATGATTTAAGCGCCATAATTGAAGAGCAGGTGGAGGGAAGGCCAGAGGTATCTGTTACCCCTTGTAGTTTTCAGTGCCACCATTGGGGGCTGGAGGTCAACAAAAAAGAATGCATAATCAAGATGAGAGCCAGTATGTCTCTAAGAGTGCCAATAGTTAACAGCAAAAAGCAATCCTTGCTAACCACTGAGCTTTGCATATTTCATGAGCTTCATTGTGATCACGTTTCTCCTTTCCTGTCCTGGACATCGCACTGTCTCCAGTCAGTCATCTGTCCACCATGTGGCCTGTCAGTCAGTTCTGTTTTGTGCTTCCTTTATATAGAGCTCCCGTCAGTGCAGCGCAAAGCATGTACATTAGCAAAATATCAATAAATAAAAAATGTATTGATAAAAAACATGTTGGCTAATTTTGTTGTTTTTAAAACGTCACTAAATTTCAATCAAATCAGTAAAAGCATTTTTGATATTTTGAGTATTTAGTCTTTCTGTTGTGGCGAGGTGAGTGAGAAGGGCCCTGCCCGGCTTCTCACTCCTGACGTCATACTTCTCCCTCCCCTCAGCCCGCAGCCTTTGTCTCGTTCAGAGTGAATATATATCGCTCTTGTGATTCGACCTATTCTAAAAAGTCATATGAAAGAGGCGCAAGCAGCACAGGCCCATTATTATGATCGTGGCACGACGCTCCGAGAATTCCATCCAGGGAATCGTGTCATGGTGTTGGTTCCCACCTCCCAATACAAATTACTTGCCCATTGGAAAGGCCCTTATGAAATTAAGGAGAGGAAAAGACTTGTCAACTATTTAGCGAAACAACCCAATCGTCGACCAAGTGAGCGGATTTATCATGTGAACTTGCTGAAGCCGTGGAAGGACAGGGATCCCGATCCCTCCTCTGCTCAGCCACGCTCATTCTTTGCTCTAATAGACACCTTTAATTTCGGCGAGGAATTAACTTTCAGACAGAGACGGGAGCTGGAGTCAGCTATCCTGTCTGTTCCAGAGGTGGTGAGTGAGAAACCCGGAAGGACCTCTCTGATTGCGCATGACATAGTGACTGAGCCTGGAGTTATCGTCCGAGAGTGCCCCTATAGACTCCCGAAGGCAAAGAAAGTAGAAGTGGAGAATGCTGGAACTAGGAGTGATAGAGGAAAGTTTTAGTCAATGGTCCAGTCCAATGGTTTTGGTTAGTAAGCCTGACAGCAGTTGGAGGTTTTGCAATGACTTCCGTTGGCTTAACCAAGTCTCTCAGTTTGATGCTTATCCCATGCCTCGCGTGGATGACCTCCTTGAAAGTCTGGGCCAAGCAAGGTTCTTGACCACACTTGACATGATAAAGGGGTACTGGCAGATTCCTTTAATGGATTCCGCAAAGGTGAAGACGGTGTTTAGCACCCGTAGCGGACAGTAGCAGTATCGTTTCCTTCCATGGGGCTCCTGCGATTTTCCAGCGCCTGGTGGACAAATTGCTCTGTCCCTATAATGCGTATAGTGCTGCCTATCTGGATGATGTCGTTATCTATTCCAGCACATGGAAGGAACACATACAGCAGGTCATAGCGGTGTTGCGGACACTAGGCGAAAGCAGGCTCCGAATCAATCCAAAGAAATGTTTCTTTGGACTGAAGGAAGCTAAATATTTGGGCCACCTGGTGGGTTGGGGCACCGTGAAGCCACAGTGTTCAAAAATAGATGCCATTTTAAAATGGTCCCGTCTGCGAACCAAACGGCAAGTCCAAGCATTTCTCGGATTAGCTGGGTACTACTGCCGGTATGTACCTTGGTTTTCTGAGAGAGTGGCGCCCTTGACTGATTTGATGAAGAGCTCATAACAACGTGGTATGGACTGACAAGACAGAAGCTGCGTTCTGTGACTTAAAACAGGCTCTTACTCCTAAATTTTTCATTCTCCTGATGGACGCTTCAGACACAGGCCTCGGTGCCGTGTTGAGTCAAAGTGTCAATGGTGTTGAACACCCCATTAGATAGACAGATAGATAGATAGATACTTTATTAATCCCAATGGGAAATATGTACCTGAGCCGGAAACTGCTGGATCGAGAGACAAGGTATGTGGTGGTGGAAAGGGAAGCCCTGGAGATTAAATGGGCAATTAGACAGTTGAGGTACTACCTCTTGGGCCGACAGTTCACTCTAGTGTCGGATCATGCTCCTTTATAGTGGATGGCCCTTAACAAACAGTTGAATCCACGAGTCACTAGGTGATTTCTTGACCTACAACCTTACAAGTTTTTGCTCATTCATCGTAACGGCTCTCTCCATACCAACGCTGATGCCAGATGGGTCTGGGCCTTGGGTTGGCCTTGTCACACATGTGTGAGTAGAAGGCAGCTGAAGGGCTTATGTAATGGTAATACCACACCTGACCTGGGGGAGGCAGGGTGCACTAACTGTCTTTCTCAGTTCCCTGCAGACCTTTCCCAAGAAATCCTGCCATGTTCTGGTAACTCAGAAGGTGTCACTTCCGGGTCCGGCCCCTTCAATGACGTCACTTCCGGTCCAAACAACAGCACTTCCGGGTATTGGACCATCGATGATGTCACATCTGGTCCTGATGACATCACTACTGGGTTCGTCCCCTTCAATGACATCACTTCCTTACCACTGTAGGAGACGAACTGGAAGAGTGGAGGAAGGCTGCCTTTTCAGGACACTGCCTCCTCCAGGACATTAGGAGGCTGCTCCCCTGGACAGTAAATGTACTCCAGATTCCCGCAGGGCATCATGGGACATGAAGTCCATTTTCTCAGCCCTTTTGGGTGCCGTGGGTGCCACCAGGGAGAATTAATAAAGGACCTGGGGACTCCTACTTTTCTTACAACCCGGAAGTACTTTGGAGTCACAAGGACGGAAGCCCACAGTACAGATGCTTGAGGATGATGATGTGGCGTTTGACCCAGAAGAAGAGGAGAAACACTTCTGGGTCATGGAATATAAAAAGGACTGTTGGAGACCCAGCAAGAAATCAGTTCTTTTTTGGACTCAGTATTGTGAACATCTCTGTCAATCTCAAAACCTTTTTGCAGCCAGGGATATTATACGGGTGGCTGCCCCAAACCTTTTTAAGATGTCTGGTCTGTGTTTTTCTATCACAATATTTAGAGATATACAGTCAGGTCCATAAGTATTGACAATTTGGACAATTTCCATAATTTTGGTTCTGTATGCACAGTGCATTTGAAATAAAGCAATCATTATGAGATTGAAGTGCAGACTTTCACCTTTATTTTAAGAGGTTTACCAAAAATATCGTACGAGCCATTTAGGAATGACCGCCATTTTTCTGCATAGCAAAATCCCCCCATTTTCAGAGGCTCAAAAGTATTTGAACATTTTGACTGTAAAGCTGTTCCACAGACAGTTGGTAGCAGTTCCCAAATTATTTAATTAACTATTAAGGAGATAAAAGGTCTGGAATTGATTTCAAGTGTGGAATTTGCATTTGGAAGCTGTCACTGTGAACTCTCAATATGAGGTCCAAAGAGCTGTCCGTGCAAGTAAAAACAGTCAATCAATGAGGAAACAAAACAAACCCTTTAGGGAGACAGCAGAAACACCAGGAGTGGTTAACCATTTTGTAATTCTTAAAAAGAATGAAAACGCTGGTGAACTCAGCAACACCAGAAGGTCTGGAAAACCATGGAAGTCAACTATGCTGGATGATTACAGAATACTGTCCTTAGTGAAGAAGAATCCCTTCACAACATTTAGCTGAACGTAAACCTCAAGCATAGGAAGGACAGATTAGACTTTGCCATAAAACATTTTTTAAAAGCCTGTCCACTTCTGGAACAATTTTCTTTGGACAAAGGAAACTAAGATCAATATTTACCAGATTGCTGGAAAGAGAATAGTGTGGAAAGGAGAAGAAACAGCTAATGACCCAATAAATGCCACATCATATGGACTGATCATCCATGGCTGTGAATGGAAGTCAGTCACTAGTGTTTATTGATGATATGACTGCTGGTTGAAGTACCAGGATGAATTTTGAAGTGTACAGGACAATACTATCTGCTCAGATTCAGCCAAATGCTGACAGGACCATGCCTCACAGTACAGATGGACAATGAGCCAAAACATACTGCAAAAGCAAACCAAGTGCTTTTCAAAGCAAACTAGTGGAATATTCTTCAATGGCCAAGTCAATCAACCGACCTCAATCCAATTGGACATGCATTTCACTTGCTGAAGACAAAACTGATGGCAGAAAGTTCAACGAACAAGCAGCAACTGAAGACAGCTGCAGTGTAGGCCAGTCAAAGTATCACTAAGTTGGAAACCCATCAATTGGAGATGGCCATGGGTTCCAGACTTCAGCCAGTCATTGACTGTAAAGGATTTTCAACCAATTATTGAAAATGATCGTTATATTCATGATTATGTTAGTTTGTCCAAATACTTTTGAGTCCTTGAAAATACTGTAGGGGGACCATGTATAAAAATATCTGTCATTCCTAAACAGCTCATATGATATTTCTGGCAAACCCCTTAAATTAAAGCTGAAATTCTATACTTCAACCACATCATGATTGCTTTGTTTCAAAGAGTCAAAATTATGAAAAGTGTGTCACTGTCCAGATACTTATGGACCTAAGTATATATAAATATTCTGATAAATGCATTTTGTATAGACAATTCACACATCACAGAGCATCTATTTTTCAAGGAAAATATTTTATTTTAAATGGTAATGCTCTTATCATGCCTTTATACAGTACATAAGGAGTAGAATTCTGATTCTGATGCAATTAACTGTGGTAGGAAAAGCTCAAATGATGCCTGTCTGAGTGTGTTTAACTATCATGTTATCTACTTTTCCTACATTACGACTGATTTTAGTGGCCCTGAATCCCTGTAAACATGAATTTGATTAAGTTTATTTGAAAATGGATGGATAGGGTTATGTGTTTACTGACCACATTTGGTAAATCCTGTGATTTTATTATATTTGAAAAAAAAATTAGATATGATTTATCGAACTGGAAACAACAAAAATAGACTTGCAGGAACATATTATGAATAATTTTAATTGACTAATACATATGAACTCAATTATTAAACCCAGGACACTGAAGCTGTGAGGTAGCTGTGCTAACCATTATCTTATCATGACATCACGAAAAAAGCCTTTTAAGTTTTCTTTTTTTTTAGTTTTCTCATGAAGCCTTTCCACTGGTCAAACATGCCTGAACATCATTTTTACACATATTTACATTATTATTAGTAGTATTAATTTATTTACCAGATGCCACTGTCCAAGGAGAGTTGTAATACATAGAAAATGATTAGCAGATGGATGCATCAATAGCAACAGAGAACAAGATAAAAAAATGAGCAAGCCTGAGTAGTACTACTACTACTACTACACAATTAAACCTGAACTTGACCAAGACAAAAATCTGTAACCTAAATTCTATATACATAAAATTAACAGTCTTACCTTTATTAGGGAGTTCATGTTTGGCATCATAAAATGTCTCATTAGGCTGATACTGAAATCCTAGAAACAGTTCCAGTGGGACCATCCAGGTTGGATGCAGCTTCAGAACTAGAGACACATTACTTGCTGTAATGTTCACCTTTATAATGTTTGAGGACCGCAGTGGTATTATTGTTTCATTCACTGGTACATCATTTGTCCTGGGCAGGTATATCTGAAATCATGACACAGTGTAAAGGAAAATTGTCTATCTGGTGTTTGAACTGAGAAGTAAGTAAGTAAACTGAAAGATATGCTACACTCAGTCATCATAAATTTAGAATCATTGTCTATGCCAATTTCCCCAATGCATCTGAAGTGTTTGAAACATTTTTCGCAGTCTACCCTTTTGAATATACGTATCTTCTCAGATATTGGAGGTAATTTATGAATTGGTTTAGACCTGTATTGTACTGAATAACAACCATTTATTTATTGTCTTAACCAAAGACTACAAAACAAGTTCAATACTACAGCATACTGGCCAATCTGACTCACTTTTTCCCACTGACTCTTGTTTAATGAATACCTTGCCTCATTATACATTAACAGTTTAGACATCTACTTTAAGAGACCTGAACGAGAAATCAGAATTCCAAATACACCTATGAAGAGTACAGTATTCCTTCTCCCCGCCTGTGCATTTTTAGAGATGGGGCTTGTTTGAAAAAAACACAACCCTCGCAATAAGATTATCAGACAGGTGATAGTATTTGTGTTGTGCCATTCATACTTTTGTTTTACAGTATTTTACAATTCTGAAGTTAGCTTACATGTCTCTACTTTTTTTTCCCTTTGTGAAAATATCTGTTTTTTTCTAAATTTGCTTCTTCCAATTTAGTGTTGCGGGGGACAAGACTCCAACCTGGCTGCATTAGTTGATAAACAAGACCTGGTCCTTAACTAGGTACCACTCCTCACTGCTTACACATTTGTACACCCACTCTCACTTACAATGAGTCAATCTGAAACAATCAGTTAACCTAAAACATGGGCATGGACCACTGATGGTCCATAAATTACCATGAGGTCCCAATATGGATTTATAATAATTGTAGCGGAAAACCTTTATGTCACATTTTTAGTCTGTTGAGCTTTTGCCTTCTGTCTAACTGCTCTAAGTAGGATGACCTCATTCTACTATGCAATACTTCAAGATTGCCACTGGCATGGAGTGAAGTATCACGTACTGTATCTCTCTATGTAACCTAATACAGGATGATCTAATGTCTCATATATGGACCTCTTTATATTAAATTAACATGATATCTGCTATATACAGTATATGCTAGTTATTCTCTTGCATATTCATACACATCTGTAAAGCCTTTGTCTAACAAATGATTGTCAGTTCTAGAAAGTTGATTCTGTTCATCTGGACATTTCCAATACGTTTCATCACTCATCCAAGTGACTTCCTCAGTCTCAGTTGACTGCAGGTTTCTCCAACCTTATAAACAGTACCTTTGCATAATGACTGAAACTAGCACCATTAACTAACAATGGGCCGTGTGACCAATGATATGATTTTCCCTATAAGTTCACAGGGCCATTATTTGCACATGTACAAAGTACATAGTACAGTAAAATTTGTACTTGCTTATTAACAACAGATAAAGTGATGTTTTACTCTGGAAAGTAATATATGTTGACCCTACAAAAGTAATGACCTGATATCTGTGTTATGCAAATCAGAGATGAATCACCCTGGGCTTCTGGCCTTTTAACTTTGGCAAGGATATCAGGGATACAGAGAAATGGCCGCAGGTATTTCAGGACACATTCCTGATGCAGAAAAGTGATTCTGATGACTGCAAGGGAAACAGCCTCAGAGAAGGGTATAAAACCACTCATTGGCCATAGCTTTTTTGTGCTTAGGGTAGAGCTGACTTGAGCAAGAGGCCTGGCTGGTATGGAAGTTGCTTGGTTAGAAGTTGAAGAGAAACAGAGAAAAAGAGAGACAATTTAAGAAGTTAGGAGGTGAGTGGGAGAGTAATTTGGCGCATGTGGCACTAATGTTGTTAGTGGGCAAGTGTACAAGCCACTTATGTGAAAGGAAGAAGTTTGAACCTGTTTACCCTGATAGTTTATATATTACTTTGGGCTTCTTTCATTATTTATTCCTGCCTTATGAGTATTTTTGTTACTTCATGAATTAGTATTTTAATAATGTTTTGAATATTTAGCCAGCTTTGTTTTGGGTTGGGGTGACACACTTTGCTTTATTCTTTTAAGAAGAATGGAGATATGCCTGAGAATACTGCACTTCAGTTCAATCTAATGCCCAGTTGTATTGTTTAACTTGAATTATGCAACCAACAGAAAGTGTCATGAATACCACTGGAAAAACTGAAGAGTGGAAGAAAGTAGACTCAAAATAAATAAATAGGTGTAGCGTATATTTCATTTTGTGGGCTTGTTTATCTGAAATCCTTGATAAGCAGAAATCCGTTCTTTTTGCAGATAGTAAATGTAATACAATAGTTTCCTATATGTGAAGTTTGTGGCCTCTTGACTATACAACCATGGATATCAATTCTGTCCCTGCCCATGACTCTGAGCCAGTGCCTTAAGATTGTGTTCACTAAAAAATTAGGTAGTTTATTTGATTTGTATATTATGATATAACATGGCTGTTTCTTTAAATGTTAAAATGTAATATGAGTAGTAACTTACTTTAATGTCTTCTGTGAGATTCTTGACTGGAATAATAGACCCATTATCTCTTGTTAAAGACAGACCCCCTAAAGCTCCACTGATCTCATTCTCTCCAGCCCAGGCAAAGGGGTTGACTTTGAAACTTGTCATCTGTAGATGGAAAACCAATTAAAGTAACACTTCATTCCCATGGATAAAGTATATTAACTGTTGCCTTAAAATACATTCACTGAAAATGCTTTTTTTGATACTAGTGCAAAACCTTCTAATTGACTGCATCTCCCCAGTTTCATGTAGTGTTCTATGCTAAAATATTCCTGCCTATAGAATTATCTGCCTTTTATTAACTAGGTGAAATAGTCATCCATCCATATTATTAACTCACTTAATAAAACTTTAGGGTCAGGAAGCCATTTTCATAACAAGGTGGGGGGAGTCATCAACCACTGCTGGAAGTGGTGCCAGTCCTCTGCGGGGTACAATCATGCATGCACAATAAGGAAATTCAGACTTTGGATTGTGAGAGGAAAACTAGAGCACCCAGAAAAAAAATCAACTGAGAAACGAGGAGAATGTCCTCATCAGGATTAAATCCAGTTTCTCAAAGCTCTTAGGTAGCAACACTCAATACTGTGAAATTGTCTTTACAAAAGCTTTATTGTCTATTCTTTTGAATTATATTGAAACATCTGTTTCCACCCACAGCATAATAATTGCTTTGATTCTCCTTACTTAATCTTACCTTGACATTAACTGCTTCTTCTTCCAAAATTTCAGGATCATTTATCAATGGGAATGTGAACCTGGCTGTAGTCTCATTGTTGAGGTTAATGGTTTGCCCACTCACTGAACCAGAGTACAGCCTCAAAATAAAGATTAGATTAAAAGAAAAGGTCCACTCTACTTGTCAAAGGCAATATGCTAATTCAATGGGTATATAATACATGTATCACATTCTGAAACTCATTTAATCCAATTTAGGGAATGTGGAACAAGAGCCTACACCAGAAGCATTGGGTACAAGACAAAAGCCAACCCTTGCCAGGGTGCCAATCAATCACAGGATACACTTGCATATACTGTACAAGCACACAAGTTTTCATGTTATGATAAACCTAACACACAAGACTTTGTGATGCAGTAGGAAAAACGAAGCAGACATGAGTTTAATGTACAAACTCCAACCTACCCCCCCCCCCCCCCCCGAAACCCCCCCCCCAATCCCCCCACCCCCCCCAATATACAGCTTTCCATATGTATATCTTCTTCTAGCTCTGGACAGGATTTCAGTGCATTGTTGGGCCCATTTACATCCATGGGGTCAATTTAGAATGATCAATAAACCTAAAACCACATCTTTGATATGAAAATCAGAATACCCAGAGGAAAACTGATAAAGACCGAAAATACAGACTTCCCACAAACTCTGAATGTGGGATTTGAACACAGGATGCTGGATCAATGAGACAACAGTGCTAACCACCTCAACTTACTCTCACACTTCATAATGGATTCTTTTGCTTTATGTGATTTAAGCTAATGTGCTTGCTATTTGCAAAACAAACAGGACTTAAAAATCAAATATCTATATATATAATTCACTAAGCCGCCAGCGAGCAAGACACCCATGGAGCACGCATGACGGAGCCACGCCCACCAACTCTAAGACCATTGGATACTACGAAAATTTGCAGAGCCACGCCCACCAACTCGGACGCAGCAACTCACAAAACACAGCATCATTCGCGTTTGCTACAGTCCACATGCACCTCTGAGCCACGTTGACTTTTCATTATTCTTTTCGGTTACGACCGCGTCCACCATTGCAAACTGTTTTACACGCTGTGGTCTTGAGTTGGTGGGCGGGTCTCTGTGAGTTGCTCTTGCGAGCGGGTGCATGACCAGGCGGTGTTTATGCTTCGAGAACGAGGGTGGACGTGTCAGGAACATCTAAGAAGAGGCATGTTTGTCGCGGATGTGAATCGCTGTATGCAGTGTGTAAAACATGGGATATGCACGATATAGCCACGCCCACCACCTCTGAGACGATGGGATACGCTGACAACTAACAGAGCCACGCCCACCAACTCTAAGACCATGGGACGAGAATGCCTGCCTGTCCGCCTGACTGTTACCAGCGTGTAAAACCATAGCAGCTTTTAGCTCACACACTGCAACAACTCACCAAACATGTGAAACCATCGCAGCTTTTAACTCACAAACTGCAACAACTCACCAAACAAGGACGCCCTGTCTCTCAAGGCATTCACACTGCCGGAAGACAACCATGGGATACACAAAAAATAGCCATGTCAGTCAACTCACAAAGCCCAGCCCACCAACTCACACCCACCAACTCGAGCACGCATCTACCCACGCTCTCAAGGCATTCACAGTGCCTGCTCATGCGCCCGGACACAACAACTCACCAACTCGCTTTCGTCTCTGCTACAGTACATATGCACCACTGAGCCACGTTGACTTTTCATTATTCTTTTTGGTTTCGGCTGCATTTCCATATATAATCAACCAAGACGTCTGACCATGGGTTACAAACGACAGAGCACCACCCAACACCTCGAACCGATTGAGAGACACGCCCACCAACTCTAAGAGCATGGGACGAGAACACCTGCCCGTCTGACAGTTACCAGCATTCACCGCAATGTACTGGAGTGTAAAACCATCACAACTATAAGACGCTGTCTATATCTAAGAAGATATATAGATACTCATTATTCCCCGGCACACGTCCACCTACGCTCTCAAGGCATTCACAGTGCCTGCTCATGTGCCCGGACACAACAACTCACCACACACAAATTTTGCTTAATTTGACTCAACACGGGAAACCTCACCCTGCCCGGACACGGAGAGGATTGATAGCTCTTTCTCGATTCTATGCGTGGTGTTGCATGGCCGTACTTAGTTGGTGGAGCGATTAGTCTGGTTAATTCCGAAAACGAATGAGACTCCCTACTGCTAAATAGTTACGCGATCGCCAAGCGGTCAGCGTCCAACTTCTTAAAGGGACAAGTGGCTTTTAGCCATGTGAGATTGAGCATTAACAGGTATGTGATGCCCTTGGATGTCCGGTACTGCACGCGCGCTACACTGAATGGATCAACATGTGTCTACCCAGCGCCGACAGGCGTGAGTAAGCCGTTGAACCCCATTCGTAATGGGGACCAGGGCTTGCAATTGTTCCCCACGAACGAGGAATACCCAGTAAGTACGGTTCATACGCCGCTCGCACTGATTACGTCCCTGCCCTTTGTATGCATACCACACACCCCCACCCCCGCTACTACCATGGTCGGGTGACTTGGTGGATTATATATAGAAAGGAAGCCAGAACCGCAAAGAACAATGAAAAGACAACGTGGCTCAGAGGTGCACAGACAACAGCGACTCAGGTGAGGAGTTGGGGGCAGGCACATGAGCAGGCAGTGCGTACTGAACAATGATTGTATGTTGGTTCGTAGCATGCATTGTTGCAATGTTACTTTTCTTGGTGGTTTATTAAATTACAGATTTTGCAAATGTTCATTTTTTTCCCTCTGCTTAAAAAACATTAAAAAAGCGGCGTGATTATGCGGCGTATTGTACGCTGCGGGTTGGTATGCAACATGTAAAACAGTTTGTTTGTCGCGGATAATTAGCCTTTTACATTTGCACGAAGACAATTTCCTGTTAGATTGGCCTTTGCAATGACAATTAATAAGGCACAGGGCCAAACTTTCAAAAAGATATGGATGTATCTGCCAAAACCAGTTTTCAGTCACGGACAATAATTGTATGTTGCTCTCTCCAGAGTTCCATCTTTTCATTCACTTACTGTTGTATCCTCAAACCCACCCCTTTTAGACAACTGTGTCTTTCCGGAAGTGTTCAGCCATCAATAAATAATTAGGCGGCGTATGCCTGCAGGAACACGTGCACGAGCGAGCGAGTCAGAGAGAGAGAGAGAGAGAGAGAGAGAGATAGAGAGAGAGAGAGAGAGAGCGAGCGACACACACACATACAGGCGTGCGAGAGAGAGAGCGCTGGACGCATAAGAATAATAATACTTCATTATTACCCATTTAAGCTACTTGCTAACCATGTCTTCTTTGAGTTTCAACTATCTTTCCTTTTTCTACTTCACATTGCATTTTCCATACAACTTGCCACCTTGTCTCCTTTTTCTATGCAGGGCAGTTTCCCTTCTTCACTTGCCGCCAGTCCCATTTCTCTGTTTGATTACAGCTGCAGCTTTGTCAGTGACATGTTTCTGCTGTGGGTGTTCATTAATATGGACTGCACAACCTGTTTCTCTGTGCGATCATAGCTGAAGCAAAAAAAGGTTGCTAAGAATACCCCATTCACTGCAGCATTATTAACAACAAATATTGACAAATAAAAAACATGCGCAATTGTCATTTTTAAGTAATGTCACCAAATTTCAATCAATTCTGTCAAAGCGTTTCTGAGATTTTGTAGTATTTACCCCTAAATACTGATATATCGAAATGTCCTTTCTTAATGGACATTTACCAGATGCACTAAAACACCCTGGCAAATTTCAGCTTTTTAAATAAATGGGAAATATTGTTTATGTTGATGAATGAGTAAGTCAGTCAGTTAACTTTGCATTATATATAAATTATTTATTTATTGAGTTTGGGGAAGAAAAATTAGACTTAGAGATCACAAAGTCATTTAGGATACTTCCCATATTATGGTAACAGTAGTTAAATATTTTGGTTTGCAGTGAAATATATAAGCATTTGTATTTCTAAGGTCGTGTCTTTTAACCAATCAGAGTATGATATGTAACAATTCTTTCAGCATTGTTATGCAAATTCAACTGTCTATAAATATAACCCTCTACCAGTATTTTTTGATCAATCTGATTATGTTGTAACAGACTTGTGTAACGGATGCTCCCTCTTCAGCAAAGTGCTGTCTAGGTGAAATTAATGATGCAGATGGACAAGCTTTCTCCTGCCTGATTACTGACTCAAAAAGGTTTTATTGAACCTGTACTGGTGGAGGATGAGTTTCTTTCAATTAATATGTTGATTCTACCACAAGTTTCGATAAAGAGCCAAATTTCCTCCTAGGGAAAAATACAGTTCTGTCTGTCTGTCTATCTATAACTGTTGGCATCATTCAAAAGTTTAACAAAATAGTATAGTTCTAGTTTATGCAAGGTATCGTAGGTTACTACATGAAGATAGAGAAAGAAAAGAAAAGTAACAGATTAGCAGCAAGCAGACTGTTTTTTTTTAAAAAGACATCATGCTGATTTGCACCACTCTTTTGTATGTCCAAAAATCTAGATTGATTTCCTGATCTAGTCACTTCTTTGTTTAACATTTGTAGTATGTCCATATAAGTTGTGCCTAAATTCTTCAGTTTCCTTCCACATCCTAGCAATGTGTCAGCAAGGGACTGATGGCCCAGTGTTGGAAAATGGGTGTGGGAAATGAACAAATGATTTAAATTTTTTTTGGCACATAAAAATGTTTAAGTTCAGTCAGTCATTCTCCAACCCGCTATATCCTAACACAGGTTCACGGGGGACTGCTGGAGTCAATCCCAGCCAGCACAGGGCGCAAGGCAGGAACAAATCCCCAGGCAGGGTGCCAGCCCACCACAGGGCACACACACACACACCATGCACAATTTAGAATTGCCAATCCACCTAACCTGCATGTCTTTGGAGTGTGGGAGGAAACCCACGCAGACATGGGGAGAACATGCTAACTCCACGCTGGGAGGACCGGGGAAGCAAACCCAGGTCTCCTTATTGCGAGGCAGCAGCGCTACCACCGTGCTGCCCATGGTTTAAGGTGTTATAGAAATAAACAGTTGTTTGATTTGTTAAGTGCCTTCAAAAGCAAATACCAGATTAAGAGCCTATGCTTATAAACATCACATTCATGAGAGAAGAACACTCTACAAACTGCTAAAACTTTAAGAAATCAAAGTAACATTATTTTTTATGATCACACACAGACAAGCCTCCTTATGAGCAGGAGACAAATGAGAGCTGTTTCAGTTGGGGTCCTTTGTTGTGTGATTTCCCTGCAAATATTTGGGAAAGAAATACAGGTATGGATTTAAAAATGATCATTTTCCTTTTATCTGAATATAAGGATTATGGTTTTGTAAGGTGGTCATTGAGAATGGCCTAAAATGTTTTCATGCCAACTATACCATTATTAGATGGCAGAATGATATTGTGGTTAGCACTGCTGTCTCACAGATCCTTGGTTTGAAATTTTGCACTGCCTTTGTGGAGTTTTCCATGAGTTCTTCTCTGGGTATATGTTTTTTTCTTCCACATTACAAAGATGTGCATTAGTTTAATTGCCAATTCTTGCCCCATGGGAGTGGGACCTGTGATTGATTAGTGTCCCACTGGGGGCTCCATTACTAGTAGTGCTGCCTGGATAGGCTCTGACTTCCCATAATGATGAACTATATTAAGTTGTTTTCAGAATGTTATATTATGATATATTCTTGCTCTTTTAACTTTTGCAAAAGAATTAAAAACAACTGATAGAAAGGAAGATGCCTTGAACCGTCATAATTCTGAAACTGTTAAAAGATGGAGATTGGCATTAAATAAGACAAAATCTTTACCTGTTGACACTAAGACTGACAGTAGGAGTGTTTATAACAATGGGATCTTCATCTGCTAATTTTCCATGAAGGAGAACACTTTGTATATTATCAATCGCATTGATCAGTAGACTGGAGGAAAGCATCTACAAGAGATAGATTGATCTTAACTGTACCATTAAAAAGGTGTGCAACAAAGCACCTTATTGGTAAGTCCATTATGTTTCTTTTTTCTTGAATGTTAGCTGTCAATGTGACTGATCAAGTCACTTCTTATATGTAATTAACATAAAAGGTGTTTTGTATTCTGTTGACAGTACAGCCACAAGAATTCCACCTCAGCGAGAATTGAAAAATTTGTTTCAGGGGAGACCACAATTAAAAAGAACTGAAAGCTTCATATTAAATCCATTGCTGAGTTACTCAGAGCTCAATTCTGCAGATGTTGCGATTCTTCAGGACTGGGGATTCTGAACATTTGTTTTAATAAAAAAATACAATAAATTTATTTCTATTCTTATTATTTTCTTTAATCTCATAATTATTGATGATAATATGGCTGTATAATTATTTTTGAAATGTTTAAATGGACAGACTGTTACAAAAAGCAAGCCTTTATCTATTATTGATTCTCAGTTACCTGATTCTCTACAGAACTTGATTCAGATGCTGTTAAGACACTGCCTGTTGCAGTAATGATGGGCTCTGCCACCAGTACAAGTTCATCGCTTGTCGAATTTTCAGCAACAACCAGGGACAGCAGTGACTGACTGAGATTTTGCAAACACGAGCTGGTTTCCATCTGCACAACAGCAAGAGAAGGGCTATTACTGAAACAGATTAACGTGGCGTCTTGCAACATCCTTCTTGTAACAAGTTAGAATTTGGAACTTGCTCAATGCGAGTGGCAATCTTATATATCATGGCAAACATATTGTCATAGGTTACAAGGCACCGTTATCACGTGCCTAGCAGCTTTATTGTGACCAGAGACACAAAATTACATCACTTGTAAACCAGCACACAAAACAACTGCATCAATAGGAAAAGAAGTACAGAAAATATTACCTTCTGCTGTCAACTTAATAAATGACAAAAATTACTAAAAAGAAAAAGGAATAAAGCACAAAAACCAAAGCAGAACACATAAAACAAACTAAAGACAATATTCATAACATAACACAAACTACAATTAAATCTACATTATGTTTAAATTGTCTTGCTTACATAAACATCCCATTGTGATTTCCATATACATCTTGAAACGTACTGTATTTCTTCATATGTACCTGAGCATAAGCTGTCAGTTCATCACTTCTGGTGGTGAGTCCTTTCAGGGCTTCTGCTGTTTTAAGTGCATCATTAACTGTTTGCACAGAACCATTTTGAATAACAGAGGATAAATCTACCAGCATCTCTTCCCGCAGCTGTTAATGGAAACAGCAAAATTTAACATTAATACTTAGAACTTACCAAAAGATTATAAAAAGACAATTAAAAACAAAATATTAAACCACATAAACAACACCAAAAACATGATTAGAGCCATATTTAAACCTATAATTACAAGGGGACAGCTTTGCAAGCATATGATAAAAGACTGGCCTTTTGATATATTGATATTATTGAGAATTTGTTACATATATATTTGGCTCTGCTTCTTCATTCTGAAAATGCTGGCTGACAATATAATGTTTAACACTGCTCAGTACAGTGGATCTTCCATTTATTGTTTATTCAATTGCAGTTAATTTTTTTTGACTTTCTTCATTCTCCCCCAGTTTTTAACCTTTTCCTATGTTTATGATATTAAAATGTTATTACAATGGTCGCAGGAA
The DNA here is from genome assembly GCF_900747795.2 of Erpetoichthys calabaricus. Lineage (NCBI taxonomy): Eukaryota > Metazoa > Chordata > Cladistia > Polypteriformes > Polypteridae > Erpetoichthys > Erpetoichthys calabaricus. The sequence goes on from NC_041402.2 coordinate 81,151,095, forward strand.
CTTTCTTATTTGAAGCATATTTACATGTATCTAACAGATATACAAGGTGAAGAGTCTAACTATTGCAGAGAAAATAAGATTATTCTACATATTGTGATATTTGATATTCTGAGCACATTATTTCTTTGTTTTATTCTCATTGTAAAATAGATAGATAGATAGATTCTTTATTAATCCCAAGGGGAAATTCACATAGCTTCACTCAGTCTCTGATTGTATTCCCAGCCACTCGCAATTCAATGTTTTGTTTTTCAAGTGGCTTTATACACAGTACCTGAACTAGAAGTAAAATTTAACAAAAGTCAGAAAAATTGTTTTTAATTCACATGAATTTCTTGGTTTAAAAAAGCTTACTGTGCTATGGATCCTTACAAGATGTCAAAATCTATAGATTTAATGTCAAATTTTGGCGCATGCCTGTTACTTTTTACCGTGTATTATTATTTCATAGAGATTTTCAGTTGTTTCTAATTTAATTGTAGTTGTAGGTGTTCCATGTGATAGAATAAAAAAAGCATTTCTTTACACAAGGTCCTAGCCTGTCCCAGCAGAATTATTAACAGGGAAGGAACTAGTCACTGATGCGGTATCAACTTCATTGCATGAAGTGAGAACAAAGAAAGTAAAATAATTTGTGACAAAAACAATAACATGTTAATCCAAATAAATAATAGATCCCCATTACTTACTATACTACTGCATGCCAACCTGCTTACCTGCATGCGTGTATTTTTCTGATTATCCACTTGATTCTCTTGGTCATTCAAAACAGATGACACTGACTGGAACAGATCAGCCATTGCACTTACTGCTGCCTCACCACTATTCATGAGGACAGCAACTTCCTTTGAGACAAGATCTTTGAGTTTATTGGGGTCTGAAGTCTCATTTGTATTTAAAACCTAAATCATTAAAAATGATAATGTCACATTATAATGCAATTAACAATGAACCGTTGATTTATTACAGCCATTGTATACCATGTACAACTAGCTGTATGCACAAAAGACTGCTTTCAATCAATGATTTTTTAAACCTATTCCAATACAGTGGTATAGGGAGCCAAGCCAGTGCCTGCATACTGCATCAGGCACAGAACAGGACCAATCAAGGTTAAGATATCAGTCCATCAGAGAGACACTCACTGGGTTTTAAAATCAGTACTCTAGTCCTTGGAGTGTGGAAGAAAACCTGAATATCAAGAGTAAACTTACTCAAACTTAAGAAAATATTACTAGTAGTGATTGGACCAAGCAGCTCTTTCTCTTTGAAGTTGTAAGTCACAAGTGATAAACGATGTGCTACTGTTCTGCCTGTAACTTCTTTCTCACAATACTTCTTCTTCTTCTTTCGGCTGCTCCCGTTAGGGGTCGCCACAGCAGATCATCTTCTTCCATATCTTTCTGTCCTCTATATCTTGCTCTGTGACACCCATCACCTACATGTCTTCTCTCACCACATCCATAAACCTTCTCTTAGGCCTTCCTCTTTTTCTCTTGCCTGGCAGCCTATCCTTAGCATCCTTCTCCCAATATACTCAGCATGTCTCCTCTGCACATGCCCAAACCAACGCAATCTCGCCTCTCTGACTTTGTCTCCCAACCATCCAACTTGAGCTAGACCCTCTAATGTGCTCATTTCTAATCCTATCCATCCTTATCACATTCAACGAAAATCTTAGCATGTTTAACTCTGCTGCCTCCAGCTCTGTCTCCTGCTTTCTGGTCAGTGCCACCGTCTCCAACCTATATAACATAGCTCACTTTTTCTGATATCCATCTGTCACAAATCACTCCTGACACTCTTCTAAATCCATTCCACCCTGTCTGCACTCTCTTTTTCACCTCTCTTCCACAATCCCCATTACTCTGTACTGTTGATTCCAAGTATTTAAGCTCATCCTCCTTCGCCAACTCTACTCCTTGCATCCTCACCATTCCACTGAACTCCCTCTCATTTACACACATGTATTCTGTCTTGTTCCTACTGACCTTCATTCCTCTCCTGTCCAGAGCATATCTCCACCTCTCCAGGGTCTCCTCAACCTGCTCACTACTATCGCTACAGATCACAATGTCATCAGCAAACATCATAGTCCACAGGGACTCCTGTCTAATCTCGTCTGTTAACCTGTCCATCACCATTGCAAATAAGAAAGGGCTTAGAGCCGATTCCTGATGTAATCCCACCTCCACCTTGAATGCATCCGTCACTCCTACCGCAGACCTCACCACGGTCACACTTCCCTCGTACATATCCTGTACAACTCTTACGTACTTTTCTGCCACTCCCAACTTCCTCATACAATACCACAACTCCTCTTGAGGCACCCTGTCATAGGCTTTCTCCAGGTCCACAAAGACGCAATGCAACTCCTTCTGGCCTTCTCTATACTTCCCCATCAACACCCTCAGAGCAAACATCGCATCTGTGGTACTCTTTCTTGGCATGAAACCATACTGCTGTTCATTAATCTTCACCTCACTTCTTAACCTAGCTTCCACTACTCTTTCCCATAACATTCTTAAATATCGGCACCAGTACAATTCTTCTCCACTCCTCAGGCATCCTCTCACTTTCCAAGATTCCATTAAACAATCTGGTTAAAAACTCCACTGCCATCTCTCCTAAACACCTCCATGCTTCCATAGGTATGTCATCTGGACCAACGGCCTTTCCATTCTTCATCCTCTTCATAGCTGTCCTCACTTTGTCCTTGCTAATCCGGTGCACTTCCTGATTCACGATTTCCACATCATCCAACCTCTTCTCTCTCTCGTTCTCTATATTCATCAGCCTCTCAAAGTACTCTTTCCATCTGCTCAACACACTCTCCTCGCTTGTGAGTACATTTCCATATTCATCCTTTATCACCCTAACCTGCTGCACATCTTTCCCAGCTCGGTCCCTCTGTCTAGCCAATTGGTACAGGTCCTTTTCTCTCTCCTTAGTGTCCAACCTATCATACAACTCATCATACAACTTTTCTTTAGACTTTGCCACCTCTCTCTTCACCTTGTGCCTTATCTCCTTGTACTCTTGTCTACTTTCTGCATCTCTCTGACTATCCCACTTCTTCTTTGCCATCATCTTCCTCTGTATACTCTCCTGTACTTCCCCATTCCACCACCAGATTTCCTTTTCCTTCTTCCTCTGTCCAGATGTCACCCCAAGCACCCTTCTTGCTGTCACCCTTACTACATCTGTTGTAGTTTCCCAACTGTCTGGTAATTCTTCACTACCACCCAGTGCCTGTCTCACCTCCTCCCTAAACTCAACCTTGCAGTCTTCCTTTTTCAACTTCCACCATTTGATCCTTGGCTCTGCCCTCACTCTCTTCCTCTTCTTGATCTCCAACGTCATCCTACAGACCACCACCCTATGTTGCTTAACTACACTTTCCCCTGCCACCACTTTGAAGTCTTCAATCTCCTTCAGATCAGCTTTTCTGCATAGGATGTAATCTGCCTGTGTGTATCTTCTTCCACTCTTGTACGTAACCCTATGTTCCTCCCTCTTCTTAAAATATGTATTCACCACAGCCATGTCAAACCTTTTGGCAAAATCCACTATCCTCTGATCTTCTTCATTCCTCTCCTTGACATCATACCTACTTATCACCTCCTCATTTCCTCTGTTCCCTTCACCAACATGTCCATTGAAATCTGCTCCAATCACCACTTTCTGTCCCTTGGGAACACTGTTCAACACTTCATCCAACTCACTCCAAAAATCTTCTTTCTCATCCATTGCACACCCAACTTGTGGGGCATATGCACTAACAACATTCATCATCACACCTCCAATTTCCAGCTTCATATTCATTACTCTGTCTGACACTCTTTTCACCTCCAAAACACTCTTGACATACTATTCCTTCAGAATAACCCCTACTCCATTTCTCCTCCTATCCACACCATGACAGAACTATTTGAATCCACCTCCGATCCACCTGGCCTTACTCCCCTTCCATTTAGTCTCTTGCACGCACATAATCTAAGTAATTAATGGAGACCTCAGCATTGATTGCAGCACATCGTGTAATGCATATGTCTCTGTAACATACCATTTGGTATGGGATTCATAAAAGCAGATTTAATGTTTGTGATGTGCCATCATTTGGAATGACAAATACAACACATTTTATTACTAAAAATGTTTGAGATGTGCTATCTCTTGGCATGATAGAGACATAGCAATGGAATGGACACAAAGACATGAAATGTCTGATTCAAGTAATTGGCCAATTTAAATAATAATAATAACAAAACTGCAATCTAGTACACATGTTTTACAATTTGTTTTAAAATGGGCAGGAATATTTGGCACAGCTAAGAACTTTTTAATTTGACAAATGATATAAATGTAGATCTTTGAGGTTTTTATCATAAATGTGGAACAGCGCTCTTATTAAATAAATTTGTTTGCATGACTGGTGTTAATCACTATTTTGCTCCTAACAAATTCTGAAATACAATTAGTAAGGAAAACAGAGCGGTGACATTATAGTCCATGTAGAAGAGTTCTAATGGATAACAGCAAGTGGATACAATTACTTAAATTTATTATAAAAATTGCATTACTTATAATAAGTATACTTATTATACCCTTTTTTCACTGTTTTATCATTAGGGTCCACTTTTGTAACATGATTTTGAATATACAGTAAATTTTGAAAAGTATTAAAACAAATCATAAAATAATTAGATATAACCTAATAAAATACTTGGAGTAACTCTGGATTAAATTAGAAGGCTCTTAAATGTTGTGGAAATAAAATCAGCACTATGTTTTTAATATATACACCTGTTCCTTGGAAAATGATAGTAATATTAAGTTGAATTCCTTCACAGTTATACCACATTATTTAATAATAAAGTCAAATAAACTCATGTATAAAAAAGCATCAATTATTAATAATGCTCAATTTCAGTCTTTATTAGTAGAAATTAAATAAATACAATGTTAGAGGAACACAATATTTCCCCAAGTTATTTGAGATGATTAATTTCTAATTATGTTAAACTGTCAATTTTACTGATCATTGGTTGACATCTTGTGTAACAATTTAGTAGTAACAAAGAATTGCCTTGCTTATCTAGGGCATCCTATCAAGCAAATTAAATAAAATGCAGTATCAATCTCTTTCAAACCTAAAGCTGTGGTTTTTGTCTCTTTTATGACTAACTGCAATTGAGTATCTCATTTGTTACTATATCTCTGGATATAGCTGTGGACTAACTCATGTGGTTTGTTGCAATTGACCCATTATGACCAAACAATATGTTGATACAACTAACTAGGACATAAACTTTGCTAAGCAGAGTGTTACCATAAATCCTTACTACTCTATTGAACACTTGTAAACAAAACTATAGTGAGAAGTCAAGAGCATCCGAGAGATGCTGACTGACACTGATAACCTGTCTACAGACCCACATTGCATTGAAAAACTCATCAGAAACTTGAAAAAAATTTGTTGGACAGTCATCTTATCCAAGGATCTTGACTATATATTGTTCTCTTCTCTTGCTAAATGAATATTAGCCTGAAGAGGTCTATTAATTTTTTACATTTATGATGTCTCACTTAAAGGTTTTCCAATGTTGTTTCTTGTCCTAGTGTGTATATAAACACAGGGAACTCCCGTTTCTGTATTACATCTTGCCTAAAGAAGGGGCTTGCTTTGCCTCGAAAGTCTGCATATTGTAATCTTTTTAGTTAGCCAATAAAATGGGTCATTTTGCTTGACTTCTCACTACATTCATAATGATTAACATGTTACAACACCTTATTACTACACACAAAACTATCAATCACTCAATCTACCTTAGTCAATAGAACAAGTCAATTACAAACCAAACAATCAATCAAATACCTACTGAAAATAATTCAGCACTTAAATAATCAAGCAGACATATAATGAACCAGCCAAGGAATCAATTAAATAGTCATCAGTTCTTGTATATTATTAACCATTATAAACATGCAGTAAGTGATTTAGAAAGCAAACACAATTATACCATGGCTGTGCAGTTGTAGTGCTGCTGCCTAACAGTAAGGAGACTAGGGTTCGCTTTCTGGGTCCTTCTTGCATGGAGTTTGCATGTTCTCCCCATATCTGACTAGGTTTTCTCCTACTCTTCAAAGACACGCTGGTCATGTGAATCAGGGGATGCTAAACTGTCCCTAGTGAGTGTTTGGTGAGTGGCTATAATATATACTGTATGTTCACCCTGCGATGGACTGCCTTTCACCCTGTGTTAGCTGGGATAGGCTCCAGTAACCCTGGTCTGGATTAAGCGAGTTAAAAAAAATGATATGACACTTTTAAAATTCAGTATCAAAAACACAAACTAATATCCATCCATCCATTTTCCAACCTGCTGAATCCGAACACAGGGTCACAGGGGTTTATGGAGCCAATCCCAGCCAACACAGGGCACAAGGCAGGAACCAATCCTGGGCAGGGTGCCAACCCACTGCAGGACACACACAAACACACCACACACCAAGCACACACTAGGGCCAATTTAGAATCGCCAATCCACCTAACCAGCATGTCTTTGGACTGTGGGAGGAAACCCACGCAGACACGGGGAGAACATGCAGACTCCACGCAGGGATCACCCAGGAAGCGAACCCAGGTCTCCCAACTGCGAGGCAGCAGCGCTACCCACTGCGCCACCCACACAAACTAATATCTTCAATGTAAATAAATAATTTTGAATACAAATAAAAAAGTAGCTCAGAAACTACAATAAGGAGATTGGATGCATGCCTGACAAATTTTAACAGCAAGTGCAAGCAAAAGGAGCTTAATTTTGTAGCTCACACAAATTATGACATAAAATTATGATAAAGTGGGACAATGTTATACAACAAGATAAATTTTCACCTGCACTGCAGTTGTTCTTGTACTACTCTGGCCAGCTGCATTTTTTGCTGTCACTGTCACCTCCAACTCATAATTCTTTTGCTTGTTCCCCAATGGTAGGTGAAGAGAATTCACAACAAGTTCACTGCCACAGTGTAACGTAGACCCTGAAAATATGTCATCATATGAAGAATTGTAAAGCACACGGAAAAAGAAACTCATTATCACCCCAATGTGAGATAAAACATTGTTTCATTTCAAAAATGTTAAGGGGTGTGTAATGTTTTGTCCTCCAAACTTTTCACACACTTGTACCATGTTTATTTTTTCAATCTGTTTTAAATGTAAAAGCTGATACGCTTATTGGCCAAAAAAAAAAAGTTTTCTCAGCATTCATATTCTGTCCTGACAAATTAAAAAACAACAGACACTGAAATTCTAGTAGTGATGGCAGTCCATATCATTGTTCGGATAGAAGTTAAATGAGCAGATCCAGCTTTGTTTAATGCATAATGATACTGATGTAGACCAAAAAATACAGTATGCTTGTCTTTGTTAAGCTGAAAAACATTACAAATTGTCAGTGATACACTTTTTAACAGAGATCCACACTGTTAGTTGACCACAAATAAGCTTATAAACACAAATCCATAAATAAAACACAATGCAAATATTTAATAAAAGAGTCAATAAAAAATACTTGTATGTAAAACAACACAGACCTGTGTGTATGTGTGACTGTAAATAGCTGCATAGTCCTGTGAATGAGGATACAAATACTTAAGAATCTCCCTAAAAAGGCTGAGTCTTGAAAAATCAACATTTTTAGATTGTTCAACTTTGTGAAACGACAATTTTCAATAATCTCCAGGCAAATCTTCCCCGAACTTTTGTAATTATGAAACTGTTAGTGTAAGGTATGTCATATTAACCTTGGCATTTAAATATAGACTGCAGTTCCAATATTTATTTTAGCAGAGCATCGTGCTATAAAAATGTTAGTTATTTATATGAGATACCTGTTAGTTATTTGTTTAATATAGAATTTTGCAAATATTATGAGCAGCTATTACTAAACCTTTCTCATTCACTGTGCCAATATATGTGCCGACTGCAACCAAGACCAATATACCACCACCACTGGCCATTTCACAAGATGTAAGGCTGCCTGAGAATATCTGACTATTGTGCAATCATACCACTGTTATGGATCTTAATGTGTGCTGAATAATACTATAAGATGGCCTTGAGTGCATGGATATATATTTGATGAGAAAAGCGCTATATAAATGTAATGAATTATTATTATTATTATTTTCACCTTTTTTTTGCCACACCAAAGAGCCTCTATGTGCTGTCACTATTCAAGTGGATGTAAAGGTGGTCCACTCCTACAAGTACTTAGAGATCTACAATAATGACAGGTTGGACTGGTCTCAAAATACAGTGGAACTCTATAAGAAAGGCAGAGCAGGCTCTTTTTTCTTTGAAAACTGTGTTCCTTTAATGTGGATAATGACATCCTTCACATCTTCTACAACTCTGTGATGACCAGTGTGATTTTCTATGCTGTGATGTGCTGGGCTGTCACTTCAAAAGAGGCCCAAAAAAATCAACAAACTAATTAAAAGGGCAGACTCAGTTATGGGATGCACTCTGAACTGCCTGGAGGTAGAAACAAAGGACTGAATGAAAACAAAACTGCTTGCCATTATGAACAATGCTGTACATCCTCTCTCTGACACACCAATACTGAGAACTTTGTGCCCACAAATTATTCAGCAGAACTGTGTCAAGAAATGCTACTGGGGCTCCTTTATACCAACAACAAAATGTCTGCACAATACCTCACTATGACTGTGACTGCCAAGTCAGAATTTATTTTTCTTTTTAGTCATTCTGGTGTGTGTTCAGACTATAGTGTGTGTGTATTTATGTATTAATTTATTTATTGAGCTTCTGTAAAAAGCTAAATTTTCCCTCAGGGACAAATAAAGTTCTATCCATCTGTCTATCTATTGTGAATGCCGTGTTAGATGGATGGGTGTCCCCACTAGGAAGTTTGGGTTTATGGCCAGGAAGGGAGGCCACAATGGAAGGATAGGGAGTGCCTGCCTCCCAAAGTCATATTCTCCCCCTGTACACATGGTGGCAGTTTTCCACTGGTGGGACACCCATAGGAATTCCCACAGGGCAGGCTGGGAATTGTAGTCCCATGGGACAGCACTTTTGGGATTCTTGGATGCCGACAGGGGGAGCTGCAGGTGATCATTATAAGCTGTTTAAAGGACTTCCAGCTAAAGTATGCAATGCTGTGCAACTGGAAGTACTTCTGGCATAAAAGAAGCAGAATTTCCTGTCAGGGCACTCAGAGTCAGGAGTGTGGGTAAGGCATTGAGGAAAATGCAGAAGGAGAAAAAAATTATTGTCAGATTGTATTACTGCATAACAGATTTTGATGAATGGTGGAAATGTTGTAAATAAAGATGATCTTGTGTTTGAACCCAGGACTATTTTGTATAGTCGTGTCTGGGAGTTTGGGGTACTGCTACACACTCTGGTATACTGTATATACTATCTGTCTAAAGAAACTACCTCAAATGTTTATTATTAACTGGAGTTTTTACTGTGTTCTTCTACATTGCCAAATGGCAATCTCTGTATTGTGTAAGCGTCTATTTTGTATATTAATTTTAATTTCTTGTAAAACACTTTGAAGTACACATTTTATATGAAAATGTCCTATAGAAATATATATCTTAATTAAATAAATTACATACTTAAAAACTCTCATAAAAATTAACAGGGAGACAGAATCTGAGAAACAGATCTTCACACATTCTTCACATTTAAATGTCTGCAGTAAGCCTAACCTGTCCTAGCAAACCAGTGATGACAAAAGGAGGACTGACATTGAATGGGGAGGGACACACTCCACACATCAACAATGCGTTAGTTTAGAATTATGAATAAACCTAATGCAAATTTCTGTAACTCAGGAAGAAATCACAGTATTGTACTGAGAAGAAAGTCACAGAGACTAAAGATTAATGCACAAAATGCACACAGACAATGACCAAACCAGGAACTAATCCAACATTCCTAAAGATGTGCAGGAGCAGTAATAACCACTGCATGATCATGCCTCCCTATTATTTGCTAAATTAATGTATTCTAAATGTACCTTTTCTAAGAATTTTATTAGTTTATTACTGAACTGTTTATTTAAATAAATGTGTTTGCTTGGTTTTATATTATACTAGTTGATTACCCAGTGGCTTCGCTCACTGAGTGCAAGGGAAAAAAATAAAATGTAGTCTATAAGTTATTAAACAGTAAAACATTAACATTTAAGAAGTAAAGATACATTGAGCACTACTGGAGTGGTTTCGGGTAGACTACATTTTAAAGGCGCTATAACACAACAGGTAAGTAGTAGATCCCTTGTGAAAGGTGCTACAAGACCACTGTGGTATAGAAATGACATTTTCTTTGTGATCGCCCAAATTTTTGCCTGACAACCTTGCACTACATGCCTGTGATTTACTTGTTAAAATAATTAATCACAAAAGCAACCTTGAATGTTGTGGGGTTTTAGTGACCCGAACTTACCTTAAGGGACAGTAAGTAGTTGTGCAGGACAATTTACAAATAGTCCTGCTTCGATGGCACAGATTACACTCATTAAAAAGATTTCCACTCTCCCAGAAGCCGACGGGGGACTTGAAGTGTCACAAACAGTGCGAGGAGAGAGGACGCTGCCTGAAACTGCGAAGCTCTCAACTCGGCGGAGCAGCCCGACATTCCGCATCTCCCTGCGTCCACTTTGTTCTCACAACCCCTCGCAGCTGAAGGCGGTCTCATCTTCACATTGTTTACAGCTCGGCGCAGTTAAAAAGTAGAAAGACGCAAAGCTGTTTTCCTCATCTCTTCTACTATCAAGTACTGCCAACTAAAAAAAAGTTACAATGTGGCAGTTTCAGCGACAGTCACGTGGACGAATAAATAAAACTTCTCTGTCAGAACGCGCCTAGTGGCGGACGGCTCAGCGCTGTAGTCCATAGAGGAGGGGTGGGAGAGGGCGATGTGGGGCGCACACAAATAATAACAATTCGTAAAGACAATATACTGCAAAAATGGCGTCCACAAATGAAGTGATTAGTTCCTGTATTATAATATGTTCTGTGGTCATAGGTAATTTCCATATCGTGTGGTCATACGTAATTTCCGTTTCATACGTAATTTCCATATCACGTGGCCGTGGTCATACGTAATTTCTGTTTCATACGTAATTTCCATATCACGTGGTCATACGTAATTTCCGTTTCAAACGTGAAAAGAATTTTATATATATAGATATGATATAGCAACATATGAATAATATCTATCAGTAAATGATTGGAAGTGCACAGATTCTATCTTCTTAGAAGAGCACTATAATACATTAGATTTAAATCTTCTGTACTTCCCATTGAAAACTTGATAATCTTTTATCTGTTAAAGTGTTTTGTTTGGATGTATCTGAGAATACTCAAAAAAAGTATGTTTCTTCTCTCCAATGAAGGAAATGCAGAGCTCCTAACCTAAATTAGAAAGGCCAGATTTAAAGATGGCAATAAGAATTGCCATCTCTAGAAGACACCTACCTTGGTTATCACTGAAGCAGTAAGTGCATGGAGGAGCTGTGCAGGTCCCATCCTTGCAGGTGATTGTGAATAGAGTGAAAACAGTGCCTGTTGAGGGTGTAATACTGCAAAATGGTGGTGTGGGAGGAGCAGGAGTGGTGGCTGTATCTTTTGGCACAGTCACTGTATGATCAGTAAATCCTGAATCTGACCCTTTAATACCTGCCACAAAAGAAAAACAGAAAAAAGTAATAATTCAATGACAGTCAAAAGTATTTTAGTCCATTTTAGCACATAGCCCAGTCTTTTTGAAATCATAACATCAAGTCCTGATAATTTCTGCGGCAGTTTACGTGGTTATGTATCCAATCATTCAGCTAAATCGCTATACCTTTGAGGAACCTTATGCAATATACAAAAAACAGCTTGACTTTACAGAGCTCCACACCTGTAACATTAGTGTATATTTATTTCATGAATGTTTGGTTGCATGGTATGGTATAGCCTTCCCCAAAGATAATTGTTCTAACTATAGTCTGCCACCACAAAAAGTAAGGTAAGCCTCAAAAAAAATCCTAGATTCAAAATATCATTTTATATCAAATGAAAATGTGATTCCAAAGAAAAAGTTGTTAAAAAAATTTCCAGAAAAATCAGTGCACCACATCACCTATTATCCATTCATCCATCATCCAACCCACTATATCCTAACACAGGAGTCTGCTGGAGCCAATCCCAGCCAGCACAGGGCGCAAGGCAGGAACAAATTCCTGCACCACCGTGTCGCCATCACCAATTATGTTATTCTTTATATAGCTTCAACCATGACACAAAGTCTCCAATTTAAGAAAGATAGCAAACTAAATTATTTAATTTCTGAACACATAAAAAAATCAACCACATAATGCAATATAACAGATTATCAATGTGATCTCTACAGCCATCAGTTTTCAGAACATCCATTTTCTAAATATGTGAAATATAACTTTAAGTGACTTGGACCTTGCACATACATTGGAAACATTGGCCTTAAGACAGAAAACAACCATGGACAAGGAGTCAGACCAACACATTGCACATTACATGCATGCTCTCACTTACTGATTTAGATAACCAATTAGCCTAACATCTTTTGGATGTGAGAGCAAAACACAGAGAAATGCTATGAAGAAAAAGAGTGAACATGCAGATTCTACAAAGACTGAGATTACAACATGATTCAGATCCAATCTCCTGGAAATAAAAAGCAGCAGCACTAATCACTGGCACACAATACTACCAGCAGAGGTGGCCGATGGTGCTGGAAAACTAGGCAACTGTCTAGGGTCCTGCCCTGTCTAGGGGGACCCCAAGTGCAAAGTTTTTCTTTATCAATTGTAAAGATAATTTTTAAATTGGTAGCTTTGGTTAGATGATGGAGGTATTTGATTAGTTGAACTAACAGAATGTGACAGGTAGTGTATATGTTGTTTATGGGTGGTGACACCAATATGCTTTTTCTGACAGGGAAAAAATCAGGAGGAGAAGGGGAGTTGGGGTGTTGATACTTCAGTATAAAATGGAGCTGATGCAACCCCCCAAGTTGAAACTTTATCTTCACTTTCAGTCCGAATAGCCAATGAAGTAGCAAGGTATACTCACTACTAATATTTGGTATGACAGAATCAGTCATTTATAAAAACAATGTTATTTGTACATAAGATATACGGTATCAGAAAAGAAAAATTTGAAAAAATTACTGTGAGCGCCTATTTTTTCCTAGTTTAGCAGCAGTTTCTAAGTAAAGGAATGTTTAAATCTGACACAAACTAAAATTCTATAACATTTGAGAAGTCCCAGTGCAAAATTTTGTTTAGGGTGCTAAACAGGCTAGGGCCAGTTCTACTGCTCAGCATGCAAGCTACTAGTGTTGAAAGAAACAACAAGAAAAAACAAAAAAAAAAAAAAAAAAACAATCTCTGACTAGTCTTTCATTGTGTCATGACCATGTGATTTCTTTTGGGATATGAAATTCTGAAATTATCAATGTCAAGGTTTGCTTTCATAGTATTTTGCCTTGACATTTTGATAAACAGTTTTCTAATGGTCGATGGCATTTTGTTTGATGGCTCCAGCAGACCCCCGTGACCCTGTGTTCGGATTCAGCAGGTTGGAAAATGGATGGATGGATGTTTGAATATAAGGGGCGCCATTTTTATTGAAATGATATAACAGTCATGTAGACATGATGTGTGATGTCTTCACTCAAAGAGTATTTAAGACATGAATGTACATACCCCTGCTTCAAAATCTTTAGATTGAATAGTTTAAAATGCATTTGGTGACAATTATTTACAAAAGGAACAGATTGTTAGTTTAGGTTAAGAACTTTATTTTCCTCCTTTCATTTCTCTTCAGCCTCGCAAGTTTATTTTAAATACTTAATTTTGGATCTTTTGATTTGAACTCAGCTTATCCTTCCATACTAATGTTGTTTTCTCATTTTCTACACCAGTTTTCTAATAACTGGTATTTTTAGTCCATGCAGTTTCCTTCTCTCCATTAAGTACAATAAACTGAATTAAATTTACAAACTAATCTTGAGGCATAAATAAATAAATAGAAATACAAATCGGATAGCATTCAGGACATTCATTGCTTCCTTATCTGAAGGCAAAACAACAGCAATTTTTTGTTGCAGTGCAGATATCTAAATTCTACCTAATCCTGCACTGCTAATACTTGCAAATGAAACATATATTTTATTCTCCACCTAAAAAATATTTTTTTATCTCCATTTATAATCCAATGTCTTTTTTTGAAAGTTATTAATACACCGAAAGGGGCGCCAAAAGATGGCATCTTTGAGTAGTGAAGGGTCTTAAATTCATTAATATGTGCATTAGCATATTTACAATAAGATCAGGGTCAGGATTGTCATGTTATTCCTTAATTTTTATACAATCAATGTAGAAGATTTGAAGTAAATTGTCTACAATCATATGCTATTCTTATATAAGGACAAATTGCATTTTGTAGTAAATGAAAACCAATATGATATAATTCAGAATTAGGTTTCAGAATATAATGATTCTTACCTATTGCTCTGATGACAATGCTGGGTCCATACATCTTCTGGTATGCAGTTGTCAGTTTAAATGTCTGGGATGACCCCTTCAAAAGGGTCACTTTTCTTTTGTCTTGTGTAGCTAAATTGCAGCTGCTTGGAATATTCTTGAAGAGTAAGCATTTCATATTTTAAGAATATTGTGTTAAAAATTAAGAAAGTAATGTACAGATAACAAAGCTTCTAATAAAATATTGTATGCTGATGTTAGCCAATTGAATAGAATACATTTCTTTGCTTGATGTATCTTTAAAAAAATAAAAAAGTGAGAAGGTTTTCTACTTGCCTGGTCATAATCACCTACATAATACCATTTATAGTTCTCACATGTAGGATTGCATTGCGCCTTTAAAGTGATATTTTGTTGAATGTTTCCATTACAGTTGTTTTCACAGCTATAAAATAAAACAAAATTATTTTCATTAGGTAGTGTAAAACACTGCCTTCAGTTTAAAGAATGCTCACTTGTATACAATGACATCTATCTATCTATCTATCTATCTATCTATCTATCTATCTATCTATCTATCTATCTATCTATCTATCTATCTATCTATCTATCTATCTATCTATCTATCTATCTATCTATCTATCTATCTATCTATCTATCTATCTATCTATCTATCTACGAGAGTAAATCAAAAGGTAAAGCAATCTGAAAATGATGCAGTAACTGCAATGGATAGAAGATATCGTACATTTGTGATAGCTTAAGGGTAGTTCAAACATATATGGCACAGCACACCAAATTTATGAACCCAGCTCAGCCACTTTAGAGCTGGCACTCAGCCTAACCTGCATGCCATTAATCTAGTTAAAGCCAAGGTGAAATGAACATAGATGCTCTAATGTGGGATTGTACTATCGTTGAATAATATGCCATAGTGAAATTTCTTTGGGCAGAGTCCTAAATTTTTTTCCTTTATTCTTCTGCCTATCTGCCTGTCTCTCTATTTACACATGCAGATTGATTGAAATCTAGATTGTGATAAACTATTAAAAGAGAGACAGATAAATAGATAATTTCCTGCCAAGTTGTATGTAAAATTCAATAAATGAGAAGATTTTGCTTTCCTTAACAACAACAGCAACAACATTTATTTATACAGCATGTTTTCATACAAATGATGTAGCTCAAAGTGTATTTTCAGCTGTACCTGATGGTAATTTGAACTTTGTTATTAACAGTGACCGATAAGCACTGCTTTGCACTCTGTTGATGTGCCCCACCTACATTCAATGTTAGTTGGCCTAAAACAAAAGGATCTGGTAAACACTTAGCAGGAATATTGATTGTATGAGATGTTTTGTCCATTTTGTTGTCCTTCTCACACTGTTGCCACTGTCCCCAGCAGGGACTTTCTGCAAAAGAAGTTATAGAAAATCATTATTAAAAATATGCTGTTAATGTTAAAATCACACAAAACATAATCTTAGAATCTTAAAAAATTGCAAGAAAAGCAGCATCACAAAAAGACTAGTTTAACATTGTCACACACGTGCATTTGGAAGACAATGTACGGGCTCAAATAGATGCAGTTACACACCGAACTGGGGGTTGGCACTGCCTTCTAACTCTTCTTTCCTCTCTCCCGGCAGAACTAAAGAAACCACCCAGTAACATCACTTCCGGTTCCAACCCTAAAGATCACACCTCTTCCTGCACATCACTTCCTGCAGACACACCTATATACCTGTATACTACCCTCATTTCCTATTTGTGACAGTTCCTTTTTGAACTTCATCTGTAAAGACATCATTTCTTTTTGTGCGACAGTATATGGGGAATTCCCCCAAACCTTTGACAGTGTTTCTGTGCTTATTTTACAACATCTATATTTACATTACATTTACTTTTTTGGCTGACGCTTTTATCCAAGACAACTTAAAAACATTAAATCTCATCCCAGTCTCTGCCTTTGTGTTGTTTGCATATTCCAACTGCATCTACAGGGTTTTTTTTCTAGGTACAGTAATCCCTCGCTACTTCGCGGTTCACTTTTCACGGACTTCGCGGGTTTTTAAATACAAGTGATTGCCCGCCTATCGCGGAAGTTATGTTCCAGACCCATCAGCAACAGGAGAAAATCCGCGATATAGAAAGACCATATAAATAAACATTTTTATAGTTTAAGCCTTAAAATACCCATCCCACATGCTTTAAACACATGTAAACTTATAAAACACACTTTGTTAACACATATGATATGTGGATGTCAGGCTAAGGATATGAGTAACATCTCACTATTATAAAACATTTTAACTTCACGCAAGACAAGACAGTGAGACAGGAAAATTGGTGATGTACAGGCTTTTAAATTATTGACACGCAGAGCGACAAGCAGCACAAAGTCCACTTCTCCTTAGCGTTCATTCAGCTCCCCACCCCCTTGACAATGCGAAGTGTCAGGAGCGTACTGCGCCTCCGGGGAGGGGGGTTTGAGCGAACGTGCGTTCAGCCCTCACACCCCCCCACTCCTCCTCCTCCTCCCGAACGTGCAGAGCGACAAGCAGGCATTTTGGTAGAAGCAGCACAAAGTCCATTTCTGCTCAGCGTGAGTTCAGCTGCCCCCCTTCACAAAGCGAGTGCAGACACAGTGACGTCTGATCGCTGCGTGCAGGCAGTGTGCAGTGTTGGTCTGCGGTGTTTAAGAATGTAGAAAGTGTTTAAGAGCATAGGAAGTGTTTATAAGAGTGTGGGAAAGGTTAACAAGAGAGTGAGAAAGGTTTATAAGAGTGTGGGAAGGGTTTATAAAGCCTTAAAATATGTATAAATAATAAAATAAATATAGGTCGCTACTTCGCGGATTTTCACCTATCGCGGGGGTTACGTTCCAGAGCCCCACCCCGTTCCCCCCCCCCCCCCCCCCCACCGCATTGAGGGATTACTGTACTCCAATTTTCCTTCCACATCTCAAAGATATGTCATGGTTTTGTATGGGTAAAATTTGTTTTGTATTTATTTGTTATTCTTTTTTCTTACTTTCAGTTTTTTTCTCTTATACCAGTTACTGGGTTACTTCTTTTTGGTTAATGAAATATCTAGCATTAGTATATTATTTTCACTCTGTTTTTAAGTATTTGTGATGGTGATAGGGCAAGGTCCCTAATTAAACTGCAAGCCTCAGATGCTGTGATTTGGCCTCTCAACAAGCTCCTGCAGTGTACATATAGTTCAGGTGTCCATTAGGCCTTTTGTGGTGGCACTGGATCTTTCCTTTGTGCATCTTGCCCCCTAATTTCTCTTGCTTTTCTTACTTGAGGCCTTTTGACTATTTTGTTTTGAACGGTTTTTATTTAGGATTTCAGATTTGGCTTTGTTATTGTGACTTTGCATAAGTTTTGGCCTTTTCTATGTTTTTTTCTTTTGATAGCAGTGTATTCCTATTGATTTCTTGGACTTACTGTATGTTTTATTCTTGTTACTTTTTGAACATTATTATGAATTTATTTCATTTGGATACTAACAGTTTTTTTGTCTTGTTTTTTGATTATTTACTTTAAGAAAGTAAATTCATTAAAGAATTTGAAGGTGTGGTCTTTTGGGCCAGGGTTTTTTTGTTTCCCCTTTGCCTTTTGGTTTTGTCTTTGAATCAGTTCATAAGAATATGCTTGGTTGACACTTTAAATTGGCCTAGTATGAGTGAGTGAGGGTATAAGTGTGAGTTTGCCATGCACCCTGAAATAAATCACTTTAAAAATAAATGGACTGGCATAATTATCTAGGCAAAACATTAATACTTGTTATCCACCTTAGTAAAAAGATAAGTGTTTGTGTGCCTTTCTTTGTGTCCATCTGGTTGCTATGTCACTGTCATTCCAATAGATGGCACATCATAAACATTAACACTGCTTTTAAATACAAAGAGGACTATTTAAATACAAAGAGGACTATTTCATTTATGTTAGGTAGAATGCCCAGAGGGGACTGGGTGGTCTTCTGGCATGGAACCCCTGCAGATTTTATTTTTTTCTCCAGCCCTCTGGAGTTTTTTTTTTTGTCCTCCCTGGCCATCGGACCTTACTCTTATTCTATGTTAATTAATGTTGTCTTATTTTAATTTCTTACTTTGTCTTTTATTTTTCTTTTCTTCATTATGTAAAGCACTTTGAGCTACTTTTTTTGTATGAAATTGTGCTATATAAATAAATGTTGTTGTTGTTGTTTTATGTATCTCACACCAAATGGCACATAACAGAGACATATGGATTGCATGGAGCACTGCAAACGTTAAAGCTGAGGTTGACGTTGATTACGTAGATTTCTACCCATCTTAGACAGGTAGCACAGCTAGTGTTTTATATACCAACAAAAAAAACTTTACCCTATGTTTGCTCCATGAGATTTCGTCACTGTCATTAAAATATATTATTCAACTGTGACATTTTTTGGGATAATTTTAGTGGAGAAAACAGATATACAATGTATTTTCATAATATCAAGCTCATCACATTAATTATGAGGATAAATTAATAGGGATGTCCCCTTAGCACAACGGTTCATTGCCATTTTGTATACAATGTAGGACAGCTGAAAAGCTTGTCATGTTAGGTTTGTATCCCAGATTGTGATAGCTCATTATGTAAAAAATGTTTACATCAACACTTTGTTCATTTGCAACACAAGAAAAACAAGATATTTTAAAGTAACTTTTTTATAATAAAAATGTTTTATGTTCTTTACTTTATGTGATGCAGATGCTTACTTTATCCCGACATTATTTTACTTGATAACTGTTAGGATGCTACATTCCCATTAATTTATTCATTCTTCTTACTCTAATCTCTCAGTATTGGGGACATCCATCAATCTTGGCAGGGTCCGGTGCAAGGCAATAAATTAGTCTGGTTGGGGTCTTTATACACCAAAGGCCACAATCATGTACCCAGCCCGAGCTACTTTAGAGTTGGCACTCAGCCTAACCTGCATACCTTTGGGTATCTCAGTAAAACACTTTAATAAGAAAGTACAAACTCCACAAAGTCAGTGACTAGGCCACAGTTTCAATCCAGAGTACATGAACTATGTGGCATCAGTGCTAACTACTGCCCACTGCCAGAGTCTACACTTTTACCTAACTTAATTCTAATATGGGAGCTCATACTCTTCGGCTTTCTTCAAAATCTTCTGAAATCAGGCTCTTTCCGCTTGTTTGCACTATAAAATCTCCACTTCCATGCCACCATCCATCTATCCTTATCCTAAGTGCATATTCTGTATTCAGGATCACACAGAGTTGAAGCCTAGCCAGGCATCATTAAGCACAAGGCAGGACATGGCATCAGTTAGCCACAGGGCACACTGATGAACACACCAACCGACACTCTCTCAATAACAGGCTAATTTAGAGGGTCATTATTGTCAAGTGCACAGTGAAATTCATAGTTGCATATGCTACTCAGCAG
Organism: Erpetoichthys calabaricus; assembly: GCF_900747795.2. Classification (NCBI taxonomy): domain Eukaryota; kingdom Metazoa; phylum Chordata; class Cladistia; order Polypteriformes; family Polypteridae; genus Erpetoichthys; species Erpetoichthys calabaricus. The sequence continues at coordinate 81,171,109 of NC_041402.2, forward strand.
GCAACAGGCTTAACCTGCATACTGTCAAATATCCTTTTATTTTTAGCAGGTCTGGAAACCTCACACTCCTCATATGACTGGCCATCAAAATCATGGCAAAACTGATCAATGCATGCAGTACAATAATATTTTGATTAACAAATACTTTAAGAATGAAGCTCCTTTCTAATGAAGCAGGCTTAAAACAAGCCAGGGTGCATGCACAAATTCAAGTAATGATCTGCAGAATAGCTGTTGATTGTTATTAACATTGTGTGTGCTGTGTGCTGCTTATTATTCATGAGTGATTATTTATTTCATGTGTACAGTAGATAGATAGATAGATAGATAGATAGATAGATAGATAGATAGATAGATAGATAGATAGATAGATAGATAGATAGATAGATAGATAGATAGATAGATATTTTATTAATCCCAATGTGAATTTCCCATTGGGATTAATTCTATTAACACAATTTGCCAAGTAATCAATGTCATTTGCCCAGTGTATGTCACATAAACGTAAAGCGAGAAAAGAAACATCATGTTAGCAGAGTCATTGGGCTTAACACCCGGTCATAAAAGGAGCTGGTGCAGATCATGGTTGGAGAGAATTTAGCTGCATGCGCTTCACAGACGATTCTGCATTGCTAAAGTCTATTAAGCCAGGTGCATGGCCAGCCATAACTCTCCTCAAGGATTGTGGATTGGATCAGCTCATGGAATTGGGAAAAGTAAGGCAGATGGTATTACCTCTGAGTCTACGTGACGTGTGAAGTGGAGCCAAAGATGTGAAAATTGTAGGCTGCTATCTCCCATTGTACTAATAGTAATAGTAAATTCAATGTTGTTTGTCTGTATATATTAGTATATGTGCTTACATTGCCACCTTATGTATGTTTTATAGTCATGATCTTTGCTTAACTTTGCCTTGTTCAGCAAAAGTGCAAACTGCAGCTTTGCATTTGTAGGACGTAGCTCTGTTTGCAGTAGTCTTTTGTCTTTGCTTTCTCTTGAATATTCCAAATTGAAAATATGGTGGGCTTTATTGGTATTATAATCTTATATCGTCCACCTATGAAAACCCAATAACTCCATACTTCCCAAAAAAGTTTGTTCTGGCTTCAACCCTGTATATTTTTATTTTCCTTCAAAATGGCAAAGACTTCCTGCTTCAGTTACTTGGTCAGACTAATTTGGCCTGGCCAGAGTGCATGTGGATTCGAGAGTCTGTGACTCCTGCATTATGTTAGCACATTGTCCATGGGTGGCTCCTGCCTGATACTTCAGATATTCTGAAGAATCTTACTTTTTAGTAGTGATCCGCAAGGACTGGGACATTTGTTGCCAAAAAAAAGAAGCAAAAACCAAGGTCAAAAAAACATAAAAAAGGTTTCCAAACAATAGTTTTTTTTTTTTTTTGCTTTATTTTTTTGCTAAATATTTTTGACAGTTTGGAATTTAATCCAAAATCTTGGACATGGGTAGATAAGGCTGACAGTTTACAATAAATAATGTTATTGAATTGGCATAAGACGTTATGCTGTGTGGGATAAGAATGGGCATCCTGGCCAGGGATGGATTGGCCAGCTGGACGAAAAGATAACTTTGTGTCCAGCCAGTATAAGCCAGAACTTGGGAGTGGTTCCATTTCCCATACACCAGGTGGCAGAGGTCCTAGTATGGGAACCCAGTCGGAACACCTGCTGAAGTGCTAGGGTGATGGAGTCTGGACGTGCAGCCCTGTGGGGTCCCTTAGGATCAATAGAGGGTACTGTTGGGAGAGGACCTCTCTACTTTGTCTATGGCCCAGAAGTGCTTCCTTGAGGAGACAGAATGGCACCGGAAGTATTCCCCGTTAAAAAGGAGCTTACTGCAATGGATGGACGAGTTAGAGGTAGGATGCAGCAAGGAACACTCAGGAAAGGAACAAGAAGGAGAAAGAATTGGTCATTTATGTTTGTTTTATTTTATAGTTTTAATTGTGGCTAATTGTTGGAAGAGGTGTTCATTGGAAGGTACTTTGTGAAATAAAAAACATTATTTTGATCATATATTGTGGGCTGTATCGCTGTGTGGTTTGGGGCTCTCTCTCAAGGCTCCCCCTTGTGGTTACATTTGATATCCAAACATGTTTGGCAACATCCATGAAAACAATCACTGTTATAATAACATTACAAAACTATTACACATATTAAACATGAGTACAACAGTCCTAACTAAAATAAAATATAGTTTCAATCAATGAAAAAGACTTAGCACAAATGGTCACTTACCACAAGTCCATTGAAATGTTGCTTTCTTATCTGTCACGCCTGTTTCTGTCAGTGCGACACTCATGCCTAGAACAACTGGCATGGGAGGGTTTGCTGTAATTTTTAAAGCTGTTCCACCAGCAGATCGGGCTTTAAATTTTTCCTGAAAGAAAGAATAGTAAAAAGTCTGATTTGTCCGGCACATGACTTTCCCTGCATAAAGGTACAGTTTAAGCAGTAAAATATCACAGGCCAATGTTGTATTATGTTTAGTTAAATAGAAGAGTCATATCTTTTACAAAACGTATGCTCTAGTTAAAACACAAATGTATTCAAATAACAACCAAGCATTACTTCTGCTTTGCTCAAGTCACTATGTTTCTAGCATTTTACAGAGGTTATAATTATGGCAAAGTCTATTTAAATTTAGTTATTGTGCCCAGAGATTCACATCCTGAGACAGGCACACACAGACAGACATCATTATAAAAGTGGTCAGATCATAATATGTCTAGCTTGCACAGACAGTGATAATACAGAAAACTGAACCTGGATCCTGAAGTATCATTATTTAATTTAATTTACTGTTTTTTGTGTTTTTCTTGCTTTGTTTTCTTGGATTTTTCCTTCAGATAGTGATTTTGGACCTGTTTGCTGTTTTGAGCATTTTGCTCTATCTTTCTATTTTCTATTCGTTGTGAGACTTTCAATCTAGAATTTGACAGTTTGTCTGTCCCTTATGAGATTTTTAATATATTGTGGACCTTTATTTGTATTTTTAACTTTTTAAGCCACCTCCTCATTTCTGGTGCCTGCCTCAGATGAAGCCAGAAGGTAGTAGATGGGAACTGGCTGATTTAAACTGAACCTCTTCTGGGCAGGACAGTGAAGGTCCTGGCCAGCTTTACAGGTGACCTCACACATCTTTGTTTGTGACTCCATTACAAAACAAACAGTTGGTTCCCTCTTCCTTACCAATGCACTGAATGGAAGGACTGCAATGGTCATGACAAATCAGAGAAGAAGTCACAAGATTATAAATTATGTGATAAAAAAGAAAACTGGAATTTGTGTTATATTCAGCTCTGCTGCAGAAACCACATAAACTTTTGATTAACTGATATGTTAATTACACAATACTCCAGAAAACATTTTGGTGAAAGATATCCATCCATTATCTAACCCGCTATATCCTAACTACAGGGTCACGGGGGTCTGCTGGAGCCAATCCCAGCAAACACAGAGCACAAGGCAGGAAACAAACCCCGGGCAGGGCGCCAGCCCACCGCAGGGTGTGAAAGATATCATTTGCATATTTTTATGTTCTTTAAAGTTTGGTTAAATGTCTTCATACACACTGTGAGAGATGACAGAAGGATATTCTAACTACAAGCTCATGCCATTTTAACTGGCCACTGCCAATCAAGAGAAACAGTGCCCTCACATTGAGGCCCTCCCATACTGCTGAACTTCCCATCCTAGCACAGACAGTGCACCCAGCAAGTTTATACAGGAACCTCATTTCAGGCACTTGTACTTATGTTCTCTTTCTTTCAGGAACCACTCAGAATATGTGACCAAAGGTAACAACAGGAATGTAAACAGACTGGTAAACATTTGTCTGATAACCTATTGTAGTTCCTAATTCACCTCTGTGGTCTAGAACAAACAATGTCCGCAAAACTTATACAGCAGCATTGATTTTTTTTAGCTAGTCTATGAGCACCCGTACCCTTATTTGTGAATACGACCCATAATTAGTCGAACATTTTCATTTGATCGCCCCTTACCAACAGGGAGCAAGCCACTCTTTTCTAGGACAGGGCTGCCACTTTAGATTTGACATGTTAATTCTAATCCCAGCTACATTGTGACCTTGGTTTCTGAAAAAAAACCTTGTATGCAAACAGACAGGCAGCCAAGACCAACAGGGCAGAGGGTGTGATTTCTCTCTCTCTCTAATGTAGTGCCCAACTTTACATTTCTGCATTCTGTTTTCAAGTTACTCTGTGTAATGGATGTCTAGCATCTTTTGAATTAACTAGTAGTTGCACATACATTGTGTGCTGATATCAAACTGTGGATGCCAGTGCCAGTTCCTGTGTACTGTACAGCAAATCAAAAACTAGTGTGAAAGAGCAAAATAGTGCTGCCAATACTGTCAGCTAGTAAAGAGAGAGATAAGGAGGAGAGAACTTGCAGTGTACTTGCATTAGCTTGGCATTTTATGGATTTACTGTATATAGAAGTATCTGCTACAAAATGCTAAAAACAACAAACTGCTTATGGATAAATAACATGGAGCCTTTAAGCAGCAAAAAGGGGAATGGTATAAGTAAGCGAAATTGCCACTGGTGTACTGGGATCTTTCATTAATTTGAAAGCTTATATTTCGGCCATACTGAAGGATTTGTGTTTTATAGATTACAGAAAAAAAATGTTGTTTTTTCTTGGCACAATAATAATTCTTACCTCAATATCTGTTTCTGCTTTCATCAGCTTGCTTTCAGAATCTAGGAAAACAGTAAGGGTTCATTATAAAGTGAAACACTTTATTAAATATTTGATGGGATTCACACTTAACAATCAACTCACTTTATACCCAACTTTCTAAAACATCCGGAATTCCAAAGAGTTTTATTTTTTGTTTGGGATTCTAAATTAATGTGTGTACAGTATGTGTAAGTGACACTGGCATTCTTTCCAGGGTTGGCTTCTTTATGCGTTTATCTTTTGTCCTAAAAAAATAAGTCAAGGGAACAGCACCATTAAACAGCAATATAATTAAATATTTTAAATGTAGCATTATTAGTAAAAAAAACTGAATACAGTGGAATGCCTTTGAAATCCTGTATTGCTGCTTAAAAAAACAATCTAACAAAAATATACTACGCAGATTTGCAATGGAACACAATTCAAAATAAACATGTAGTTACTTTAAATTACTACTGGATTATTGGGATACGATTTTATATACAGTCCAGCAGCTACTCCACTGTTAATTCTAATTGTAAAAAAGCAGCTCTTGTTGCGTTAACAAGCAAAATTTAAGAAGAGGCTCCAGGGTCAGGGATCACTCTTGTTATGGTTCAGGGCTTATGCAACACAAAAAAGACTTTCAGTTTAAAAACCAGGCCATAAACCTTAATAAAGTTCTTAAAACCTTTAAGCAGACCTGTAGCATGCACACTCAAACATCTTATAATCCCAAATTGGGAGAGGAAAAATATGAAACCCCTGGACCAAATAGCTAAAATAATCCTTATTATAATAATCCATCTATCCATTATCCAACCCGCTATATCCTAACTACAGGGTCACGGGGGTCTGCTGGAGCCAATCCCAGCCAACACAGGGCACAAGGCAGGAAAAAAACCCCAGGCAGGGCGCCAGCCCACCGCAGGGCACGCACATACTAGGGACAATTTAAGATTACCAATGCACCTAACCTGCATGTCTTTGGACTGTGGGAGGAAACCGGAGCGCCCGGAGGAAACCTACGCAGACACGGGGAGAACATGCAAACTCCACGTAGGGAGGACCCGGGGAGCAAACCTGGGTCTCTTAACTGCGAGGCATCAGCGCCACTGTGTCGCCCCTATTATAATAATAGTAAGGTTTATTCATCAAGGATATTTAGAATCGAAACAAGAAAATATAAAAGATATCAAAGAGTAAATTAAAATTAACAAACATCAAATCCAGAAAAATCAAAATCCAAAAACAAGAGTCAAAGTTCATAAACCAAAGAATCAAAATAAGAACTTACAATAAAAAAGGAAGAATGAGAATCCAAGAATGGGAGTCAAAAAAAAAAATAACAAAACAGCAAGAGCTAATGATTTGGCATAAGGCTGTAGCATCTTTGGCCTAACATAGACTGAGGGCAGCCCTACTTCCTTGGTATCTACAGAATCTGAGAAGCAGGTTTTATAGGAACATGATCAACACAGGAGGGGCTTGGGCAAGAGAGGCTGAGACACACAAGAGTACAGAAGAAAGGTGTAGGAAGAACGTTGAGGGTACACATAAAGAGAGAGATATCACATATCAAATATTTTTAAATTTATTCTATTACAGATAAAGTAGCTTGTCAATCTATAAAACACAAGACAGATAAATTTAACAAACATTACTAAGGAATGAAGAGAAAATCACAAAATAACTGAAAAACAGAAAAATAATTAACAAAACAAATTTAAACACAAAAAGAAGGAAAATAACAACAACACACCAGATATATTGAAATAATACACAAAAAAGACAGAAAAATGAGCAGGCAGAGATTAAAAACACTAAATCAAAGGATGAAACAATGGCAAAATGATAGCAATTAGGTATTTTGACAATACACTCTCTCATCCCTTATTCCAGTAGTGTCATGTGAGAAAAATCATCATCCTGCTTCTGTTGACTTGTGCTATATTATTGCTTTTAAGATTGAATTTTTGATAACATTACCTTTGTAATAGAGCAAATAATCATAAAAATTACATGTTTACTGGAAAGATACAAAAATCAGAGTAAACATATTTTTTATGCCTGCTTGAAATAGCTACTTCACGTTAGAACATTATCCTAATAATTGTCCTCCTGGACTATATGAGTTTTCTTATGGTAGACCACCTGGACCGACTGTAGTTTTCCTATCAGACAAAGATTTGAGTGGAAGATGCAATTATCTACTGTATCTGCTCCACAGGTCTTATTCTTGCCTGGACAAAGCTGAGAGCAATGTGAGGATTATATTTTTCAATTTCTCCAGTGCTTTCAATACCATCCAGTCATCTCTGTTAAGTTTTAAGTTCAGAGATATGTAGGTGGATGAGCCTATGGTATCTTGGATAATGGACTATCTGTCAGGCAGACCACAGTTTGTAAGACTCAAGGACTGTGTTTTTGATATAGACATGAGCAACACTGGAGCATCATAAGGAACAGTCCTGTCTCCTTTTCTTTTCACACTGTATACCTCAGATTATAAATTTAACACCAGGTCATGTCACTTGCAGAAATCCTCAGATGACTCTACACTTATAGGGTGTATCAATAAAGGGAATGAAACAGAGTACAGGAGTCACGTGGAGAACTTTGTTTCTTGGTTCAGAAAGAACTGTCTGCATCTTAAATTCAGCAACAAAAAGAAACTGATTACTGACTTTCACCTTACCAAAGAGCCTCTACTCCCAGTCACTATTCAGGCAGTGGATGTAGAGGTGGTGCCTTACTCCCAATACTTGGAGGTCCACATCAATGACAGGTTGGATTGGCCTCATAACACAGAGGAACTATATAAGAAAGGGCAGAGCAGGCTCTTTTTTTCTTAGGAGACTGCGATCCTTTAATGTGGAAGTGACATTTTTTACATCTTCTACAACTCTGTGATGGCCGGTGCAAAATTCTATGCTCTGGTGTGCTGGGTGGGTAATATCACTTCAAAAGAGGGTCAACAAGCTAATTAGGAAGGCAAGCTAAGTTATAGGATGTATTCTGGACCCCCTGGAGGTCATAGCAAAGGATACAATTAAAACAAAACTGAGTGCCATTATAAACAATGCTACACATCTTCTCTCCAACAAACACTGAGGACTTTTAGCCAATGAGTCACTCAGCAGAAGTGTGTCAAGAAATGCTACTAGGGCTATTTTTTACCAACAGCAATAGTTCAGTATAATACCTCACTGTGACTGTGACTGTCAATGCATAAGTTTTTCTTTGTTTTTAATATTCTTTCTTTTGTCATTCTGGTGTGTGTGTTCGGACTACTGTTAGTATATATATATATATTATATAAAAATATATTAGTATATATATATATATATATATATTTCTTTAAAGAGCTTCTGTAAAAAGCTGAATTTCTCCCCGTGTACAAATAAAATGCTATCTATCTATCTATCTATCTATCTATCTATCTATCTATCTATCTATCTATCTATCTATCTATCTATCTATCTATCTATCTATCTATCTATCTATCTATCTATCTATCTATCTATCTATCTATCTATCTATCTATCTATCTATCTATCTATCTATCACTTGCTAATCCTATTCAACTAATTTATACAAAATAACATCATGTCTGAGACTGCAGCATGACACATGAGTAGCAGTAATTACCTAATCCTTTCTAGGCTTTCTATATTTTTGACCTTGAACCTGCTTCCTTGACTACAATATATAGTTGGACTTGTGCTATAAATAATAAATCTGACCCTTTAATACTAAGGAATGTCTGTGATTGCTCCAGTTGCCTGACTGTTTTAAATTAATCTATCTTTAAAAACAAAATCATTTAACTTTTGCTGACCTTGCTCACTCTGTCCTAGACATAGTCATTCTTAGGCTTTACTGCTTTTGCCCAGATATGGCCAGTCTTGAATAGTTTTCAGTTATTCTGTTGCCTAGTGCTGCTATTTTATTTTGGGTTTTGAATTATGAAGAATTAATTTATGTAATTACATTTCATTTTGGCTCTGTTTTTTCTTATCTTGTTTTTGCTGTTCATGGCCACCACCATGTTGTTGCTATGTTGCCATGATGTGACGGCTCATAGCTGGATGTTGGATTATACGATGACATCAAGGTGATAATTTAAAAGTTAGCATCACATGTGTACTGCCACCAGATATTCAGTTTTTGACTTTTCGGGTTTGAAATTCTGTAACATACTTTAGCTTTATATGTTGGGATTTGGTAAAAGATATAGGAATATTTTTTGTGTTTTGAATTTAGCAGTGGTTAAATAACTACAAACATGTCTAACAATTAGGATTTGGTGCCAAATTATTTGTCTCCCTGGTTCAGATCCCTGCTTTTATTTTTCACTCTAAGCTCTCTGTCCCCGGCCATAAAAATATCTGCTTCCACTCAGTACATGGCCAGCTTTTCACTTGGGTGTGGGCCTCACACATCTCTCATTCCTAAACTAGAGACATTAATGTTCAGGTCAGTAAATGTGTTTTATGGGTCACTGCATTCATTTTACTAGCTTTTTATATGCTAAATATGAAGGGTAATTTAATTAAAATAATGTGATTAACAGAGGCACTACAGCGCTGCTGCCTCGCAGTAAGGAGACCTGGGTTCACTTCCCGGGTCCTCCCTGCGCGGAGTTTGCATGTTCTCCCCGTGTCTGCATGGGTTCCCTCTGGGTGCTCTGATTTCGATCCACAGTCCAAAGACATGCTTGTTAGGTGCATTGGTGATCCTAAATTGTCCCTAGTGTGTGCTTGGTGTGTGTGTGTATGCCCTGTGGTGGGCTTGCGCCCTGTCTGGGGATTTGTTCCTGCCTTGCACTCTGTGCTGGCTGGGATTGGCTCCAGCAGACCCCCATGACCCTGTGTTAGGATATAGCGGTTTAGAAAATGACTGACTAATGTGATTAACAGTGTGAGTGGTGCAGTGGTAGTGTTGCTGCCATGCAGTAAGAAGACCTGGGTTCATGTCCACTGCATGGAGTTTGCATGTTCTCCCCATATTTTGAAGGGTTTCTTCCTACAGTCCAAAGACATGCAGGTAAGGAGGATTGGTGATACTAAACTGGCTTGAGTGTGTGTGTGTGTGTGTGCGCGTTCACCCTGCAATGGACTGATGCCCTGTGCTAGATTTGTTCCTGTCTTGCAACCTATGCTAGCTGAGATAGACTCCACTACCCCCTGTAACCCTGCTCAGAACTGAAAGTGTTAGAAAATAATTCATTAACAGCAAAAAAGTGAATGGCCTTGTATTTTAAGATACAGTTGCTACTCAAAGTCACTCTTTAACAAACAAGTTTGACGATGATATGCTTTTTTTCATTCCTCTCTTTTTTCAGTTCATTATTTCTTTTACAGTTAGGCTTCTGATGATCAACCCTGAATTCAAAGGGCCTTTCCTAGTGAAAATAAAGCTCATTATGTGAAATAGGAAGAACCAATCTATCTGATTATGACCACAAAAAAAGACAAGGAGTCTTCTGTGTTTTACTTGGAGGGTAAACTCAAGTATGTGTTAGTCTGTCACATACTACAAGATATCTATGGTTTTTACTCATTTTAAGTTGAGAACTGTATTCCAATTACAGACTCAAGTACAGTGACGGTCAGTTCTTTATCATTTATTATTACTAACTCTGCATTTCTTTCTTTCTTGCAGTTTTTTGACTGCACTTATTTAATTGGATAAAGTCAAGCACTTAATTATTTTTCTTAAAACCTTATTTTATGCAATTACAAAATCTTTTGAAGATATACGTGCCAGACCTATGGAACTTTAAGTAAGCAGCCTACTTTAGATTTAATACACAACAGTTAATATCTAATCTGCTCACCATTCCCGGAGGCAGACAGAGTCTCATTTGTTAGATCACCAAACAAGCTGGAAGGTGGTGTAATGGTGAGACTTCCAATGTTCAAGTTCACTTCAGAAAATCCATTTGAGGCAGAGATCGTCACTTCAAATATACCTGTTGAGGAACAAATTGACAAGATTTTAATAAGGAAGCAAGTGTGTGTGTGTTAGGGGTTGTAACTCTGCTAGCTATTTCATCTGTTCAGGCACTTGCTTTATGAAATATTAAGCAGGTGTCTCACAGGACCAATATAATGACAAACTTTCAAAAACCAGGGCTATAATATCATATAGACTGACATTTACTGTAAATGATGCAAATTCAAATCTGAAATCCTTTTTAATACCATAATATGATTTGGTTCTGGCACTTCTTACTCTCATCTACTCACATTGCAATTATGTGCCTAGCTAAAGAATCTTCTTGGAGTAAGTAGCTCCCAAATGGGAGAGTCAGGACTGAGCAGTGCAGAAAATGTTTATCCTCATGACAGGTGTTATATTAGAGAAGGCACACGTCTGTCACAACACTCTAAAAACTCATACATATTGTCTTCTGTTTATTTAAGTAATGGTAGACTTTTTATTCTTCTAGAGATCCAACTGATTATTGTTCTGCAGAACAATGATCAAGTGATTGATTTACTAAGCTACTCATAAACCACAAGAAGCATATAAAAAATGAAACCAAAACAAATAAAAATAAACCTAGCTAATAAATCCAAACGAGTTACAAGAATCGAAGTTGAAAAAACAGTCTAAGAAGTTGAACCAAACTAAACTCACAAGAAACACGATAAAAAAAAGGTTTCTTTGAATTACAGTATTTTATTTAGGTTTGTATCTGTACATCTGATAATGAAAGGATCTCCCATCTGACCTTTTGTCCTGTCGTACCAATTACCCATGGGTCATGACCCTAGAAACCACACTTCTAGCAACACAGAAAGTGACGCCAACAATGGCTCTCAAAACAGAGGTGATAGAAGGACCTAAAAATTATTGTTCGATATGTAGAAAATACCAAATAAATTCATGCGAAACTTCATCATGGCAATTATATGTTGGAATATTTCTAGTGGTCGCATAAATGTTATTTGACCTGTAGACCAACAGTGGTTGGTCTACCTGCCTCAGAGTCCTGGGTTTAAATTCTGCCCCAGTCACTGACTGTATGGAGTCTACACATTCTAACCATTTCTGCATGAGTTTTTTCTTGGGGTACTTTGCATTTTCTCTCACAGGTCCAAGATGTTAATATTAGGTTAACTGGAGTGCGTCAGAGTAAGTGCTTGCATGATTATGCCCTGCTATGGAACAACAGCACATCCAGTTTTTGTTGCTAGTTTGGGACAGATACTGTCAGGAGAGTCTGAGGCCACCATGACACTGAACTGCATTGAGCAGTTCAGTTAGATTGAGTTTTGCTTAGTTCCAGGCCTCTGGCCCTCTTAAAGGGCTTTGAGTTATACTCAAATGTACTTAATAGTGTTAAACTTCACTTAAGGAAGGTAGCTTACCTGCAAATCTTGATGTGAAAAGGAAGACTTCTGGTTGCTGTGCTTTCTTCATCTCTGCTGTCTCAAAGAAAGTTTTGTTGGAGCTCAAAAACTTGAATTGTAAACTTGCTGGCACACCATGAGATATGGAGACATTAATCTGAATCTCATTACCCAGGGTAACGCTACCCTGAGAGACCAGAGATGCTTGTAGACCTTGAATCTCTTCTACTAACAGAACTTGTAATTGTGTAGTGACCGGTGGTGTTGTTACATTATTAGAAGCTACAATTGTGAATGGATGGAAACCAAGACCTATCTGTTTTAAAGATGCACTGTCGATAGTGAGGTTTTTTGCCTGGATTCCTTGCTGAACTGATATCTTAGCTAATGGAGATGCTGCAGAAAGGATTGTGTAGGTGATGTTGGTACCTGTAGAGAACAAACAGGAATTAGGCTCAGAATGAAGTGACCACAAACACTTGAGTACACTTAAAGCATACATCGCAAGGAATGGATGTGCACTTTCACTCATTCACTATGCAGAAACTGTTAAATATAACAGCTACATAAAGGATAGGTTTAGTATTTTTGAAGTCAAACTTATTTCTTCTTAAACATGGTATATACAGGTATGCATTTGCCACACAAAATTGTGTACTAAAGATAACTGCTTTCTATTAATTAAAAAAAAGTATCTTGCCCGCATTAGTGCTTTACAGTGGAGGCTATTGGGGCTTAAAAACTTATTAAATACATCCAAGCCAGATGTCAAGTACTGATCAGCATTACACACACATTGTAAAATATGAGTACACCTGTCATTTCTGAATCAAAAAACATGACTATTGTGAGATTCAGCAATTTTAAAAGAAGACCACATGCGCATGCCACTTCAGTGTTTGTCTTCTTCTACAATGAACTTTCACACCCCGGAGTGTACTTTCCTCTCAAAAGACAAAATCACAGTAAACTTTTCATGTCATGTGGTTGGTTTTGTTTTTGTTTTGATTCACTTCTGCATTTATGTGAGAACTTATAATATATGTATCATTACCTCCAGAAAAATAGTACCAGGAATAGACGATAAATGTGTTATTTCCAGATGTTGTCACAAACTTGCGTTGAACATGCAGAAGTTACATTTTCTTATATCGAAACCTTTTCTACTACATCAGTAAGTTTTTAGACTTTTTTTTCGGTGGTTCCCCCTTCTCCCCTAGCTTCCACTGTAAACCATCAAGATATTTTTGTAAATGTATAGAAAACTTTAGAACACAGTTTTATGTGACAAATGCATATATCATATTTGTCAAAAAATAAATTTGACTTGAAAAATACAGAACTTATCCTTTAACTCATATTAAAAACTTTTAACTACATACCAAAACTAAGGAACCAGCTTACCTTTTTTCATCTTCACCTGTACCAGCAAAGGTTTTCCATTTATTGCCCTGCAGTTGTTACTGTCGCCAGATACATTGCCACAATAGCACATAATTGTATCAAACTCAGTGGCTGGCTCTTGAACTGTAACTGCTTGATGTGCTGCAACATTCCACTCACTGGTTGTGCATTCGACAGTGACAGTAAACACACCAGCTCGAGAATACATGTGGACCACACTGCCCTCTGACCTGCCACTGGAGACAAAACCATTGAAAAAAATCAGCTTTATGAGTGTTGCATTATCAATGGGAATACCCATAAGTTAATCATATGTGATCAACAGGGCACAATTGATCTAACATAAAACTTATATGTATGGAAATTAATAGACAACTAAGTGGTCCTTAAGAATGGGGACCCCTAACTAAACGTAGGAACAACCATAGTTGCTCACCACATTATTTAAGCTTCATCCCTTAAATTTAAGACAGTATAGCAGTCTCCTTAGTTACATAAATTGATAACCTAAAATAATTTTGGAAGACTTCTAATGCCCACTTTATGGTCAGCCCCACCTTTTCTACTTTTATGTGTTTAATTTTGTGGGGTAGCACTTAAGAAATTGAATCAATGTTCCTCACTTCATATTTTAATAACAACGGTTCCTCAAGACCAGACTATTTCACAAAATCTCAATATTCAGTGAGGTGTAGTGGTTAAGGCTTTGGACTTCAAATGCTGAGTCTGTGGGTTCAAAACCTGATGTTGACACTATGTGACCATGAGCAAGTCATTTCACATGCTTGTGCTCCAGAAATGAACCTAATTGTAACATTCCCTTGGATAATGGTGTCAGTCAAATAATAAATACTGGGATTATGGAAAACTTTTCTTATACTGGCAAATGCATGACTGGCCACAGGTATTCACTTGGCCATTGGATTTTTCTAAATAAGAATGTTATTTGTCAATGGAGCCTCAGAAAAGAAAAGCCCAGGTGAACCACAAATGCTCTGAGTTGCTTGGTATTAATGAGAACTGATTCACGTCAAATTACAGCATGGATGGTAAAACCACCTCTGATTAGAAGACAACAAAATAACTAATATCAGGCAACTAGTATGTGAGATATCACATGGTTATATTTGTTTATAAATAATATCTATTGGTATTTTTGGTGTTTGAAATAAGAAAAGCTTGCACTTTTACACAATTAAGATTCTTTATTTTGAAGATTTAGGGTATGCATCTGATTTCATTCACCCTTTATTCTTTGATCTTCTGCTAGCTTCGCAGTGTTACTATCGTTTCTTTTTTACTAAAGTTTCCTGATTGTAAATATTTTTTGCCTCCTAATTAAAGTGATATCACTACTAATGGTGTACTTTGACATATTTTAGGGTATTTTTATACAGCTGGTTAATTATTTAGAATAGTTAACTTAGTCAAACAGATTTTTGTTAGGCTATTGTCAATTGTGAACCTAATATATGGCTTCACTTGCCTGAACATTCAAGAATTTTTTAACCATTTGCTATTATTTCTTTCCCTATCCCTGCATTTCTCTTTCCATCTCCTGTTTTGCTTTTTCCTGTCATCACATTTCAGTTTGAAAAAATCGTGCTCGTTACCCTAATGAGTTCTTTGGCATCACAAAAATAAAAACAGGATCTTTATTGTACAGCTTTCTTTTAAATCCTGGTAGATATAAAAATACTTATATATTCCTAAGTACAGGTAAAATTCCATTACAATGAATATCTTTACAACAAAATTTTCATTACAAAGAAGTATTTTTATGGTCCTGACAGTTTCCCCATATGACACAAGTCTATAGAAATCTCGTTACTACGAAATACATTCAGCAGATACTTTCATTACAACAAAGTGCCCAAAAGACCTTGAAACACCTGAATAAATCATCCACAGAGCAGTTAGTTTTGTGGTCGCAACTCAGTTGTGCACAACGATCCCCAAACAGAAACACTGTAATTTTTTTTTTCTTCGAATTTGAATTGTTAAATATACTGTTTTTTTTGTGCTGTTTTTGTTTTCTGTGGTTTTCAGTGGTACCTTTTGTTTATTACTCGTCAACATTTGGAAAAATTCCATTGGAATTTAACTCATTGTCACCCGCCTTCACAATATGAAGAAGAAGAAAATGATGATTCGGCTTCTGTTTGATAACTGTGCTGCCCACAACATGCTTCCACATTTAGATAATGTTTGCGTTGAATTCCTCCCACCCAATTGCACAGCAGTGCTTCGACCATTGGACTTGGGCATCATTTGCACCCTGAAAGTGTATTATCGAAAGGAAATGCTGAGGAAAATTCTCGTCAGCATAACTTGTAGACAGGAGGAGATTAAAATTAACGTGAAATAAGTTATTGAAATGATTGCAAATGCCTGGACACAAGTTAAAGAAAGCACTATAGTGACAAATGCAGAATGTCATTACTACGAAATTGTCATTACAACAAAATATTTTTTAGGTCCCTGGCAGTTCGTTGTAACGGCTTTTTACCTGTATCTAAAATACCACTGATAAGTAGTAGAATTTCAAGATGTGTTCTTCAGGTGTATTACGATAAATATTTATTTATTGTGACAAATTATTAAGTGAACAGTTATATGTTCATTGTCTAGCACTACATATTTGACTGGAAATGAGAACAATATTACTGTGTGCAATTCATTATGTTTGGTTTTCACTTCAAGCCCATTCAGATTTTAGTTTTATATTTGATTCATACATTATGTAAAACTATAATAGCCATAACAGTGAAATTAGTTATGAACCTGTGAACATCAAAATATCATTAATTACTGAGAAGCTCTAACTGTTTTATCAGCATTAAAGATGAGACTCCAGGCCACTGTAGTGATATGAAGATTTGTTGTGTATTGCAGTGTGATACAATAAAATACCATTAATGAATTCTTGCCATATTCTAGAAGAGGGAATTTTTTTTCTTATTTGAGATTATATAGAACAGTGCTTACCCACTGAGTTACAGTATAGAAGGTGGGATAGGATTTTCCCAGTTGAACAAGATAAGACTGAGTGCTAATAATATGGTGTAGGCTGTTACAAGCAATATCTTCCTATGCACTTGTCCCGCATGCACACCAGAGAAATGGCTTCCAGGTTTGCCTAAAGTTACACCACCTCAGGACATCAGGGGGCAATTCCACTAACAGTCTTGTCTCCTTCTTCCTTCGCAGCCCCAAGAAACTAGCACTTGAGGGCGCCGTGACAAATGAGGAAACTGCTCCCAGAGGATGAGTTTTGTTTTTTGTTTCGTGCCTTTTGTTGAAATCAAACAGGGAATTTACTCATTTGATACCCCAAGCAGCTTTCTTAGTCCTGCAGCATCATTTCGCTCCAGTACAATTTTAATGCCATCAGGAAGGACACCATATATTGCTGTTGATGAATTTGGACTGACTTTAACACCAAGGCTGTTTGAGAATTATATAAAGACTTTGGTCCAAAAGATATTAATTTAGTGCATTCCCAAAACATTTGGCCTAGTGACGCTGGAGGTAGATAGCAGCACTTGCAGACGGGGTATTGCCCTTGGCACATTTTCAACAGTTTTAAGGAAGATAAATCTTATTGATGAAAGACCTTTAGCTGAATTACGGAGTGCTTGGTGCAGACAAGACTGGAGCGTATTCTATGTATGGCTGAATTCCACTTCATTTATGAGAAGCCAACTGAAAGATCCCTTTCCCACCATTCACTAGGATCTTTGAGATGTTGATTCTCTGCAAATGTTTTAATATATTGTTGAGATACTGTCTGAATCTTCATCCACACTGGTCAATACGGCCTCTGGGATTGATATGGGTGTGAGATGTGGAATGCTGGGAAGGTTTCTTTTAACTAAATTTCTAATGTGAATGTAGGTAACAATGTGTGTAGCTATGCATTGAATTTGGAGAGTAATTGTTCATAAGATGCAATATGTCGTTTGTATAAAGATCTCTAAGTGTTTTAATTCTTAGTGGTTTCCATGAGTTAAACACTTAGTATGTTTGAAAGGGTTGACATAGATGATTATTGTGTATAGGAGCAACAAATAAAAGCTCCTTTACCTTAAAATGTGTCTTGTATTGGTTCCATATTTTAAGTAGTTGGTAGACGACTGGCTTAATGGTGCAGTGAAGATAGTTAGTATTGAGTGGAGTACAAAGCAGGTGGATTTGGAACAGGGTTTGTTTTCTATGGCGAACCCGGCTGGTGTGAACTTGTTCTGGTAATTTCCAATGGTTTTTCTGTGTGTTTATTTGCTGCCCAGTAGTAAACCTGAAAGGTACGTACTACTATGCCACCTTCTGATTTAAAACTTTTAAATGCGTGGATCTCACTGCTTTTAACCAAGGATGGGATTGGAGCATACCAACATGTATCAGCAGAACTGTACTCACATTTACACATAACTGAATAAGATCATTAAGTAGCCGGCATTGCTATGGGAAGACTGATCAGATGGCAGTTCATACCCAATTGATAAAGAAAGAAAGAACCCAATATAAGGACAGAAAACAGAGGCTGAACCTTGAGGTTGGATGAAACATGTCAGCTTTAGCAGCATCTATGATTATAAAAGAATACTTTCCCAATGAGTGTGCACTCCCTGCTTGATACAGATATGAAGTCTGCACCTTCTCTGCTATAGAAGCAGGATGGATGGTGCATTACTTACTCTGTTGGGTAGTCCAGGTTAATAGTATGCCCATCTCCCATAATCATGACGCAAGTGAGGTTCCCAGAGGAGGGTGTGAGAAGCCATTTGATGCTTACAGTGATATTCTCAAAGACAGCTGCTATTTCCTTTAGGTTAAGTTGAAGACCTATGGGAAAAAATGGGAAAAATTGAGGGGTAAGCAGATAATACATGATGGAGTCACATAAAGCACTTAGCGTAGTGATCAGAAGGGAACTTAAGATGTTTTTAAGATTTATGTAAAGACATTGGATAATTAAAACAAATGTGAGAAAATAACACAAAAAGAACAACATGCAATAATGAAAATAATGGCTAACAGAGCAAAGGTAAAGAAACGAAGAAGCAAAATTAAATGGATTTTATTTAAAGGCTAGAAATACTAAAAGATTTTCAAGGTTGAAATTTGTGAGATTTTGTAAGAAATTACCCATACACTATTTTATATTGGTTCTGTTCTGAGAACTGGCATTCTTTTTTCGAAATTTCCAAAAATACAAAATTTTTTTTTTTTTTTTATTAAGCATATTTCCATGCAAGAGACCTAATAATAACAAATATAGAGTATAAAAAAAGAAATGCAACATGAACACAAAACAGAACAATGTCAAAATGTGAATAGCATACCTACTGTATATGATCAATATGGTATCCAGACAATATTCTGAGTATCTTTGTGAGTTTGTTTTAGTAAAAATTTTGACCAAGTAGTCATTCAGAGGGTGCACACCTAAATCCAAATGTTGGTGACCCTGAGCTACTTGGAAAAACACACAAACTTTGCAGGTTTTACAGTTTGATTGTTTTCATACACATTCTTGCACTTGCACTTATAATCAGTGGTCCAGTTTGCAAAAACACTGGTGTACACAAGACCTGATATCTGAATACAATTTGGTCTAAAACCAATCCAAAGAAATGGTTGATCTGAACATACTAGGCCTAGACATTGAAGGAGGGAGTAATGGGGAAAGCCCACTGTGTTTGGAAAAATTAGAGGTAATTAAGCATATCTTGAAGATATGCATGTTGACTGCTCTAGCAGTGTAGTACTTGAAAATGGTGTGTTGATTACACTATAATGCATGTTTGAATCCATTTATCTAGATGCTGAATATCACCCAATTGTCAGTTCCGGTTACTTGAGGCCAAAATTTAGTCAAAACCACTGGGTCATGGTGCAAGGCCTAACTAGGTTATCTATGGAAACTGCAATAGTTCTTTAGATGGTGGATTTTTTTTAGTATGTGCTAGGATAAGAGAACACATGATCTTGTAGTCCTTTCAAACTGTTACTTCTCCAGGCCTCCTATGATCTTTCTAAAAGGTATGAAATGTTTTCTGCAAACATCATGAATACACCTAGAATTTTGATTCTGTTCATCTGGACAAAGTTTTTAAGTGGGAGAAATATTTCAAGACTTATCCAAGTCTCTTCCTCAGTCTCAATTGACTGCAGGTTTCCCCAACCTTATAAACAGTACCTTTGCTTAATCACAGAGACTAGCACCATTGACAAAGGGCCAGTTGATCAGTGATATGCAAATTGTCCACTGATTAGTAGACGTGTGAACCATTCATAGAGGGTTGAGGAATGGCTGCAATCACAGCATTGTAAGATGGCGACAGATGTACCCTTAGGCCCCCTCCTCTGTTCAGAGATGGTCGTTCCTTTTTCACGTAAATGGCCTCCTTAATTCCTCTCTCAAACCAGCGCTCCTCCCTGTCCAGGATGTGCACCTCTTCATCTTTAAAGGAGTGACCACTATCCTGTAGATGTAAATAGACTGCGGAGTCCTGGCCTGACGAGGAAGCTCTTCTGTGTTGTGACATGCGCTTAGCTAGTGGCTGCTTGGTTTCCCCGATGTACAATTCACGGCACTCCTCCTGGCACTTAACTGTGTAAACTATGTTACTCTGTTTGTGCCGTGGGACCCGATCCTTGGGATGGACCAATCTTTGGCGTAGCGCGTTTTGGGGTTTGAAAGCCACTGAGACCCGGTGTTTCGAGAAAATGCGCCTCAGCTGTTCCGATACTCCTGACACATACGGGATCACTAAGGGTTTTCGCTTAGGCAGTGGATGTCCTTCCTCTCTCATGAATCGCTTGGAGCGTTCTTTAGGTGTCCTCCCTGCTTTGACAAAATTGACTCCCTGCTGCAGTCAATTGAGACTGAGGAAGAGACTTGGATAAGTCTCGAAATATTTCTCCCACTTAAAAACTTTGTCCAGATGAACAGAATCAAATTTCTAGGATTTCCTTATCTGGATTATTGAGCATGCATCGAGACATCATGAATACTATTGTCACTCTAACACATACTCTAGTGCTGGTCATGAGCACAACAGACAAACCTAACAATTTGCTTACTTGGCCACGACAATCTGTCATACAGGTTTTCATATACAGGCAGCATGGTGGCACAGTGGGTAGAGCTGATGCCTCGCAGTTAGGAGACCTGGGTTCGCTTCCCAGGTCCTCCCTGCGTGGAGTTTGCATGTTCTCCACGTGTCTGCGTGGGTTTCCTCCGGGTGCTCCAGTTTCCTCCCACAGTCCAAAGACATGCAGGTTAGGTGCATTGGCGATTCTAAATTGTTCCTTGTGTGTGTGTGTGTGCCCTGTGGTGGGCTGGCGCCCTGCCCAGGATTTGTTTCCTGCCTTGCGCCCTGTGTTGGCTGGGATTGGCTCCAGCAAACCCCTGTGACCCTGTAGTTAGGAAATAGTGGGTTGGATAATGGATGGATGGATGGTTTTCATATACACTTTATTTCTATTTCTTGGAAGAAATTGTTTAAATGTCCCAAAGTGTTTTAGTATTGTTCTGAACAAGGCGGGACTGAATTTAAGTAGTTCAGACTGGGAAATGAAGACAAAAAAATCATATTGCATATGACAAAAAATAGTCAAATATTTCAGATATGCAATATCTCAGATTAATAATAAATATGACACGTAACACACATGAGCATTTTTTTTGCCTATGCTCCAACACTCCTGTTGCCTTCTGTCAGTGAGCCTTTGTCTGACTTTTTAAGAAAAGCTCCCAGCTCTAGAAACACAGTCGCTTTTGTGTGATTACATGCTATCACTATTCTTTCTTTTTCTGACACAAAGAGAGTAGTATTCCTCAAGCCCCAAATTTGTATTATTAAATAAATAACTTTGTCTTTAAGCATATAACCTAAAAAAAAGGAACAGAACAGTAGGTTCTGACCAGAAGAGAGCTTTAAATCCTACCTACTAAACCTGGTGTGAACAATAGAGGGAGCTTTTGATCCATTTCCAAATCTAGACTACAACTAAGAAGGTATACTGTAATTGAAAAATAATATTTATTAAGAAAATAACAACAGGAAGGAGTAAAGAAAGCACAAATTAAAGTACAAAATGATAAAAAGATTACAAAACCACCTGAACAAGCCACTTTAGGCTATTCTACATAGGTGATTTCACCTAATTATATGTGGGGTGGCTTATGTATTTATCCAAACCCTGCACTAAGCTTCAAGCACGAAACACATCATTATCTTCCCAACTCTCTTTTTTAATTTGGAATTCCTTGCTCCTATCAGTCAAGCTCTTGCCAACCACTGTCTCCCTGGGTTATCCATGCTATTGTAGTGTTACGGTGAGCTGCGTCAGTAACACAAGGACACAAATTACTCGAGGAACTGTATGACACCGTTCCTTTCCTAGACAACTTTAAAACACCTGCAGTCTTGGTCCTGACTAGCTTCCCCTCTACAGTACACTGTATGCAGATTCACTTTCAATACCCTCTATCACTTCTGGGCTCCGTATGTATACCCTTTCTGACTGATAACCAAGTTCTCTCTTGCATTATTACTCTATTCTTTTTACTTGTTATGTGTCCATAAACCTCATTCTCTGGCACCTAAAGGACCTGATTAGTAAAGGACACATAAGGAAGCCCACAGTTGCTTCTCTTGGCCAACTTAAATGATGACATCACTTTTCATTCTTCTTACACTATGTAGAACATTTTATTGCTTTTTTCCATTATAAAGTTTATACAAGTGTTCACATAGCTGAAGACTTCACTGATTATTATTTCCCACATGTTACCAGTTTGAACAAAGTGAAAGAAAGCAAGACAGTTAACAAAGGGATTTCAGTATTCATCCTTTAATTGGAAATTCTAAAGAGGGCTCTGTCTTGCAGAATATGAAGTAAGTTATATCAGATTAGCTTTTCAAATCATTTTTAAATATTCATATTTTGAAAAACATTTGAACTTTAAACAATTAGTCAGCCAACGTTTACTGTATTTTACAGTGGTGAATATAAAAGTACTTTACAAGTACCTACATTACAACAATATATACACCACCCTGTAACTTGGTTTCAGGTCCAGATTTTAAGTGCCACTTGAGGATTCAAAGTGTTCACTTTTTTATTAGTCAACATGAAATAGACCAACTCACCCTCCTTGCAATGATACTCCACAAACAGGTAACTTCCTAAGCCTGGACAAGGCTCTCCATATGAGGTAATGTCTGCTGCTGCTTGGCATACTTGTAGTCCATGGCAGTATCCTAGAAGAAAATAAGCAGTGATTTACTGTATGTTGGGCTGCAGGACAAAATGTAGAGTCTCAATTCTAAGTTTAGAATTGGTCTTCTCGGAGGTTGCCTTGTAGATTTCAATTGCTCTTTATTATGGAGAAGACATGGTGCTTAATTTGCCTACATGGCTGTCCCAAAGACTTGGTTCAGTTCCTGGTCAGGTCACTATAGGCACTTTTCCACTGCAGGACTTTTTTTAAGGAACCATGGACATTTTAGAAAATCAGGAAATGTAGTAGCATTCCCAGCACAGAAACTGGGGCTATTTGTAGTTCCTGTTACTTTTTTTTTAAGCTTCTACTTCAGGGTATGTAATTTTTGTTCGACCAGGATCTGTCATAGGCGGGACTCATATGATGATTTGTGCTGATTGGTTTACCACAAGAACTGTTGTCAATTTACGAATATGTTAGTATTTTGGACTTTGGAGAGTTATTGGTGATGACAGAGTGCCACACTTTGCAACTGCATCACTCTGCATAGCCACCTCTTTGGTGTGCCATGGCATGCACTGCATCAAAGTAATAATTGCCCCGGTAAAGTTGTAATCGCTTCAAAGGAATAAGGAGGGTGGTCCCCCATGAACTCCCAATACCTCTGCACTGCTCCCTTGTGTGCTGTGCCATACACCACATTGAAGTATCACTCTTCTTTGCATATCACATATATTGCATAAAGGTTACAGTTGCTGTTGTTGTTGTGGGAACACAACACACAAACGTGGCCAGGGACCAAAAGTGGCACAGGGCCTGCTTTGTACAGGAGCTTACTGGTCTTTGAAAACAAAGTTGTTAACATGGGGAAGCTCCTTATGTTTGTGTAGTTTTTACATTTCCTTGTTGGTCTTCTCTTGGTTTCCTTTCACATTTCTATGATGTGTGTTAAGTAAACTGGTCCAGTATAAGTAAACATGGGAGTGTGTGTGCATGAGTGTGAATTGAAATTGCGGTCCTGTTAAATATTGGACCCTGCCTAACATCAAGTGCTGCTGAGATTGGCCTCATAACTGTACTGGAAGAAGGACAGGTTAGATTTATGTTTTTATTAACTCTTTTATTGCTCTCTTACTGCCATTTATTTTACATACCTTAAAGAGGTCTCACCTGTTTTTCATACCAGTATACTTATGCAGCAATAATTTAACACTGTAATGTTTCTAAAAAACAGTTATTTGAAAGAAATAGGAATGTAAAACTGACTAGCATGATTTTCTTTTTTACTATTCTTGATTTTCCATTATGTCTTTGAAAAAAGTTATTCTTGATTTAATTCCAAATCTATTATATTCTGTGCTTTGATTTTGTTTCTATATTTTCAACTATCTGCCTCATACAGTATCTTGTTTTTGCACAAATCTGGGGATAATTGTAAGTACACTTCTTTGAAAAGCTAATATGTGGCACTGATTACTGAATTCCTACATCCTGAATCAAGAAAATAACTTAGTCTTTATTCATATGATACACTTCAGGTCACCACTATCAAAAAGTGACATACATGTCACTTAAAACAAAAGTGAAAAGTTAAACTTTAAGTAAGTGGAAATTAAGAAAATGAAATCTACTTTATTGTAATTGTTATGCATCATTTGTAACTTATTCATTAAAAAAAAACCTGTATTTTACCTGTCACATTTATAGCCACATCTATCCAACTGCATTCTTCTTGTAAGGGCAGGGGAGGCTGGGAAGGCAGCTGGCAGTAGTGCAGGCTTTTCCTCCCATAGAAACTGTCATCAATCTCAATCACCTTCCCAGAGCCGCACTGCAGTGTTGCATTGGAGTTCACACAAGCCAGGGAGCGCCCCGATTCTAAGAAAGCAAGGATTGCAGAGCCAAGGAATGCAAACTTTGTTAAAATGCAATCAATAGAAGGTTGTACAGTTCTGCATCCATCTGTAGTGTTTTAATTTTCTATCTATGAAACCCTTGGAATGGCCTGCTGTTCCAAGCAGGGGTTGTGCCTGCTTTGCATGCAATATTGTTGGGTTAAACTCTCTGAAATCATATGATGAACTAAACAGTTTAAAATCAATCAATGGATGAACAATCTGAATGAAACAGTTTTATGAAGTCAAGTCAATCTAGAATTTTTTATATAAATATATCGGTTCTACAGCTGTTTTTTCCAAAGTGAAGCCACAACATTAGATAACCACAGCAAAAAGTTACCAATTATTAATGTTTTTTTAAAATGCCACTGTGAAATGCAGAGTACTGAGGCAATAATTCAAAATCTAGAGTTACCATTTTCATTTTGTTATATAAAAAACAATGTATGCTTTCATTCATTTATTTTACAACAAATTGCTAAAAATAACACCGTTGCCAAACTTAGCTCCGCCAGTGATACCTGGCATTTCACTCACCATACAGAATAAATGTTGTCATTTGATAATGAGTAATGTCTCCAAACACATTCAGTTAAGCCAAAAAAATTATACAGCAGGTACAATTCCCAGCTGGGGCTCTTCTTTTGTTAAGGTGGTATTTTGTCTTCATGTTTGTATGAACTTTTGTCACAAGACTGTGGTTCACTCACATGGTCAGAAATATTCTTTTAGGTGGAGTAATGTAATTATATATGTATACTTCTCAAAACAATAAAGGAACACTTTTTAATCAGAGTATAGCATCAAGTCAATGAAACTTCTGGGTTATTGATCTGGTCAGTTAAGTAGCAGAGGGAGTTGTTAATCAGCTTCAGCTGCTTTGTTGTTAATGAAATTAACAACAGGGACACTAGAGGGGCAACAATGAGATGACCCCCAAAACAGGAATGGTTTAACAGGTGGAGGCCACTGACATTTTTCCCACCTCATCTTTTCTGACTGTTTTTTCACTAGTTTTGCATTTGGCTATGGTCAGTGTCACTACTGGTAGCATGAGATGATACCTGGACCCTACAGAGGTTGCACAGGTAGTCCAATTTCTCCAGGATGGCACATCAATATGTACCATTGCCAGAAGATTTGCTGTGTCTCCCAGCACAGTCTAGAGGTCATGGAGGAGATTCCAGGAGACAGGCAGTTACTCTAGGAGAGCTGGACAGGTCCGTAGAAGGTCCTTAACCCATCAGCAGGACTGGTATTTGCTCCTTTAGGCAAGGAGGAACAGGAAGAGCACCCTACAAAATGACCTCTAGCAGGGCACTGGTGTGAATGTCTCTGACCCAACAATCAGAATCAGACTTCATGTTGGTAGCCTATGGGCCCAATGTCCAGTCCATATCAGTAGAGATATCCAGCATGATTTTTTTCCCATTAAGATCTGAAGTGTTTTCAAAGTGATTCTTTAATTTTTTTGAGCAGTACATATATATATATATATATATATATATATATATATATATATATAGTAATAAAGGCGCTATATAGTGCCCGACCCGGCACAGACTTACGCAGAGGCACGTGTAAAATAAACAGTCTTTTTATTTTTCTTCCCTGTAATCCCTCCAGCCACAACACAGTCCTACAAACACTAATACAACACAAAACAACTCTTTTCTCTCCACCTTGGTACCACCACTCCTCCCAGGCAACCTCGTCCTCTTCCTCCCAATTCTGGCTCCCGAGTGGTGGATGCTGGCCCTTTTTATAGCCCACCCGGAAGTGATCCAGGTGCTTGATCACTTGTGGCTAATTGCACTTCCGGGTGGGGCTGCAGAAATGTCCAGGTGGGTTCCTGGCTCCATGCAGCACCCCCTGGCGGCCAGCCCAGCTCCCCACAGAGTTGTGGAGAACTCCATCTCCCAGGAAACCCTGCGGGAAACTGAGGCACCATCGTCAGCCAGGGAGGCTGCCACCCGGGGGAGGTAGTGAGATGTCCATAGCTGCTCCCCCAGAACATATACAGAAGGGGCGTCCCGGCCGGGCATGGGACCCGGCCGCCTGTCACAATATATATATATATATATATATATATATATATATATATATATATATATATATTTTAGGGGGCTCCACCCCCTGCTTGATTCGCTCGTCAACCCCTCCCCCCATTCCCCAATTCCCCAAGGAGACTGGAAACAATTATTTCTCTAGAAGCAAAACTTTACATTTCAATCCATCTGCATAATTAAAAAAGTCTGATGTATTAGTATCCAGAATAGGTGTCTACTTGCACCCAAACTTGCAATTCCCTGTGGTCCAGTACTGATGAAAACTGGATTAGAAACTTAATAGATGGATGGATGGCAGTTCCTCTCAGACTATATACTGTACATATCACATATCAAGCTTTAAGCACAAACTCACCAAATTCACAGATGAAGTTTATTTCCTGACTGCAGTTGTTTGAAGCTGTCCAGTGAAATCCGGAATTCTTCTGTATGTACCCACATGCTGTATTAGAAGTAGGCTGATATTCCCAATTGGCATAGCTCACATCAGACCCATCAAGCCAGGACAGTGGACCTGAATTAATACAATTAAGAATTTTGATTTTATTAAGAGTTCTGATTTCATAGTTCCCCGGTCTGAAGTTTACCAGTGAAAATATGTTCATGTTTAAAATTGTCAGCACTCTGGGCTGTACTTAATCACATGGTGGTTTAAATCATTTTAAAACTTGTCAGTTTGACAAATGTATTGCTTCATATCTTTTTACTCAATAATGCTACATACCTAGGCAACATCACATACACCTCTCCTGGATACTTCCTTCATGCAAAACTACGGAGCTCAAAACTCTCACATAAACTTTATCTCAACCACTTTTTCCGCAAGCCTATCTAAACTGCAAGCACCAGTCACCCACCTCCCTGAGTAATGGCCACTGACCCCCAACCATTCTTGCAAGATGCACTCATTGTTCATGCAGAACAGTTTTTTAGACAAAATGGGCCTTATTTTTGTTTGTTCTATAGATGAGCATATTTTTTAGAGACAGAATTAAATACAATGTGGGAAATTGTGCTTGAAACCAGTCTTTCCTAAAAGAGGATGAAGTATCTTCCTGGACCCAAAGAATCTAAAGTATGAATGTGCTGTAACACCACAGGTTTTTCTTTTACAATTAGCATTTTAAAAATAGGGTGGGATGATTTTTTAGTTGTTGACACAGCTGCTCTAGAGGTCCAGAAGAAAAGAGTTTATATTCTGTTTGTATAATTTGTATATTCTCCCCATGACTATGATGGTTTTCCTCTTGGCACTCCAGCTTTACTCAGGCATACTAAAATGCTTTTGTTGGTTTAATTGGTGACTTTAAACTAAAATGAGTGTATCAATGTACATTATGATGGGCAGGCATCCCACTCAGAGTAAAATCCTTGAGCTCCCAGTCACCGTAAATTGAATTAAGCTGTTTTTTTAACTGCATGAATGGTGAAATGGTGAATTTTACAAACATGCAAAAATAGTTTTCTTCATAAAATCATCAAAAAGCAAATCATATAAGTTTAACTATATGGTTTTTCAGCCATTTTCCTTGAGCAGTAGTGACATTTTTTCTCTACCTACAGTACCTTCAGTGACGATGGGCTCCTGGGTGAGGTTCTGTGTAGCTGGTGCCAGCCCAATCCACCAGTCCTTTTCTGAATCCAAATTTTTCTCCAAAAACTGCTGGGTCTCTTCATTTAGGATGAATGCCAAGTGCCCACCTCCTCTTTCACACCAGCTCTGAGCACTGTGAAAAGTGCGCTGCAAGCTGACCAACTCATAACATGATCCATCAAAGCTTTTTTGAAACCCTGGACAGGGCAGATTGTTTATGTCTCGTGCAGCATCAGTTTGGCCCATCAAACACCCCAAAATAAACATCAGTGGGAACAGTGTGGTGTCCATCCTTTGCCTTTGCTGACCATATTCCCAAGACTGAAAGTAGTTTGGTCAGTTCCAGTCAGCTTTAAACCTGCCTGATGTCACAGTTTTTTGTACAATAAGCATCTTTTATTTAAGTTTCATGTCTGCTCTGTATTGTGTAACCAAGCAAGATGTATCACGCCTGATAACAAACAAAAGCGGTAAGAATTGCATGATGATGGGCAGTCTATGACAGCCTATTAGAACCACTGTGTAAATATCCCCTGGCCTTTCTATTTCAGAAGGAAGCGA
Organism: Erpetoichthys calabaricus; assembly: GCF_900747795.2. Classification (NCBI taxonomy): domain Eukaryota; kingdom Metazoa; phylum Chordata; class Cladistia; order Polypteriformes; family Polypteridae; genus Erpetoichthys; species Erpetoichthys calabaricus. The sequence goes on from NC_041402.2 coordinate 81,199,946, forward strand.
CCATTAAAGTATCAGTTAACCACCTGCAAGAGCAGATAAAATGTTTTGTGTGGACACAAAGTTGTGCTGCACTGAGATAACAATTCCTTTTGTGCACAGATAATCCCATTGACTAAGCCAACATCTGCCAACAAAGAGTTTGATCACACAGCACTTATCTTACAATTTATGGAAATGGGGAACTGCAGGCAAGAGATGACAATATGGGACAATAACAACACACAGCAGAGCAATACAAAACAGTATAGTGGCATGAATGACAAATGTTACCATGCCTAGGCTCAAGGGAGGACACTCCAATGTAGCCAAGCAAATCACACAAACTTGGGAATGATGTATACTCTATGCACAGTGATCAGGCTGAGTACTGAATCTGTGCCTTTGGATCTATGAAATCCCTGGAAATAATTATTCCATGGGCATAATGCTAGAATGGTTATGGGAACAGGTATGCGATTAGAAGATATTCTCATTGTCAATATGTGGAGAGAGTATAAGGACACCTTCTGTTCATTAAAGTGGGAAGGTAGCCAGGGAACAGCACAAAGACCTTAACATTTTAAGCTGATACTGGGGTTTGGAGATGGAGAGTTACAAGTCGCCACTACTAGTTTGGGGAAAAGGACCCGATGGTTTCCAGCGGCAGCTTCTCTTCACAAAGGAACTACCAGGATGTTCTTTAAAGATTCCTCCCAACTAGGGGCCTAATGGTTTGAATTCAGAAAGCTGCTGAAACAGAAATCTTCACTGGAGAGAGTTAGCAAGAGAGACAGGGAGACAGATGGATGTTGAAAGAGGGTGACCTTGGGGTGCTCCTTGACAAGGATGGGGGGGAAGACAAATAGACAAAATTTCAAGACATTCACAGGCAGGCCCAGACGGGTAGTGGATTTATCAAGGTTCTTTTTTATTGACTCTTTGATGTTCACCTTCTGATTTTCCCCGTCTTCTTCGGTTTTTTATTGAGTAATATGTTAATATTTTGGCCCTTAGAACAACAACATTTATTTTCACACTATATTTTCATACAAAGGATGTAGCTTCAAGCGATTTACAAGATGACAAAGCAAAACATAACAAATTAAAATAATTGGGTTCAGGGACACAATGGGATTGCTCCCTACATTTTACTAGATACTGTACTGTATGTATACTATACTGTTCTGGGAAAAGTTAACATATTCTATATTTAAATAAATAAAATAGATTTGTTTAGAAAAAGGCAATGTTCCCAACCATTTTCTTATTTTCTGATTCTGCTTAATCCAGGGTGGCACGGTGGCGTAGTGGTAGCACTGCTGCCTCGCAGTAAGGAGACCTGGGTTCGCTTCCCGGGTCCTCCCTGCATGGAGTTTGCATGTTCTCCCCGTGTCTGCGTGGGTTTCCTCCGGGTGCTCTGGTTTCCTCCCACAGTCCAAAGACATGCAGGTTAGGTACATTGGCAATCCTAAATAATTTGTCTCTAGTGTGTGCTTGGTGTGTGTGTGTGTGTGTGCCCTGAGGAGGGCTGGTGCCCTGCCCAGGATTTGTTCCTGTGTTGGCTGAGATTGGCTCCAGCAGACCCCCGTGACCCTGTGTTCGGATATAGCAGGTTGGAGAATGACTGTCTGATGACTGACTGCTTAATCCAGCAGCGGTTTCCGGGAGCCCTTGATGGTAGAGCACTCTGTTATAAGATACTCTCAAGCACACACCCAGACTGAAGCATGCTGAGGTGACTTAGAGATGCCAATCGATATAGCGGACACATGTTTAGGATATGAAAACACTGTAAAGCATAGGCAAACCCACACAACCCACAGCGCAGAATCCTTTTTTTTGTATGGCTGTGTCGTTAGTCGTTAGCTATGGGTGCGTTGTTGCTTCATTTCTCATTCACGTCAGTTGAGCTCTTTCGTTTTTGGGCCGTGACTCCTTCGTTCGCGGTGGATACGACTTCGCGTGCGGTCTAAGAGACACGAGCTGTACGCGCCTGCGCAGTATGTCTCATGGTCCCATCGCCGTATACCTGCGTCCATGCCATCCGGTTTACCATTCTCGGTTAGTAATATAGATATTTCACTATTTAAATTCACCTGTCCATGTACTTAATTTCTGAATCTGCCTAAGTTCCCCATTCCCAACCCATTACTTTCTGTAGAGTTCTTTCCATCACAGGTATGTTAAATCTCTTTCCATTTTCCACAATATCTCAGACTCTGCCAGCAATAAAACTAACTACTATAATAAAAAAAACCATTATGTAGTAGCTTTCGACTGCATCACGTGTATCCATAAATTCAATAGTATTTTGTGCTTTGCATATGTTCTTCGTGTAAATATTGACTTTCAATGTAGCTATGTAATCCAAAATATACAGGAAGGTGGAGTTGGTATGGTCCTTATTCTAGGAGAGGTGTAAGAGGATCATTTAACTCTGAGAACTCTAGGCAGGCTGCCATTAGATTATTCTCAAACCTGGATGTATAGAGTGGTTGGGTGTTCATTCCTTTTATGAGTAAATACATTTATTTCCAGCTCTATGCATTACAATAGAAATAAAACAACATGTACCCAGTAGTGAGAAATCAGCACAATGAAAAATATAATCCATTAAATCACTGAAAGAATTTTGATTCATTAATGTTAAACAAGTCTTACCCAAGAGCTAATTAGTAACAAAAAGCCCATTATGTTATACTTCCTCATACTGATTCAAACAACAGGAGTTAAATAGAATCATTGGCAGGAGCTCAACAGATTTCTCCTTGAATACAATTAATGAATTCTTACCAGATGCTAAAGAAGCTCTGTACAGATACACGAAAATAATATTTTCTACCCTTTTTTTTTAAACTTTATTTTCTCTGTCTCACTCATCACTGATTCTGTGAACTTTTTAATAATTTATTTTTAACATTAGTTGTTTTTGGCACCCTTTGATTCAAGTTAGGTGGCTCCCAGGAATCCTCCATCATCACAATATAAAGGTTCCTGCCTCTTATATAAATAGGCAGATTAATTCTGGCTAGACTTTTCAAAAGGTCTGCTTAAATACTCTTCATGTTCTTTAACACAGTTGCATACACCCTATCATCTACAATGAGAAGTTTACAAATCTGTTCATACCAAGGCCCTTTCTCTTTTTTAGTATCACCCTGGGCCCCCTTCTTTTCCAATTACTTTATTGATTGTATATCCTGTAAAAATTATTCAATGTTTACATAATGGCTATCAAAATGACTTGTACATTCATTCTAGATCACCAGTTTATTTTTGTTTTATCACAATAATTTAAAGACACCAATATCAAATAAAAGAGCAAAATGATATATAAACTTGGTATTCTCTCAAGTTCCAGTTGCAGTATGCATCGAGTGCGAGGCAGGAACAATCGCAGGACGGGGCGCCAGCTCATCACAGGGTGAATGCGAACACACAATATACACTAGTAGCGTCAACTTAACATCACCAAATCCCCTAACCTGTGTGCCTTTGGAAAGAAACCAAAGCAAGTGGAAGAAACCCAGTAGGAAAATATACAAACTCCAGGCAGAGTACACCTGAGACCTGACCCCTTTACTTGCAAGTCATCAGTTTTTCTGCCATGCCACTGTGCCCTCACATGTTTAATTATTAACAGTATACATTATTTAAATGAAATTAACAATTTATCTGTAAAATGTAATAAACATACTTTAATGCATTTCATTATAATAATGGTATCAAGTACACATCCTATTATTCAAACAGCACATAGCTCCTAGAGGAGCGCTCTTAGAAATCTAAATCAACTTAGAAGCTTTTCATCATCATGGCACAAGAAATCAGTATGATTTCTAAATACACGCTCTCTTCTAATTCTTCCAATTACAAAGTGTTCTAACAATGTCAAAGCAGTCATGGTACTTGGAACAGTTTGGCCATTCTGTGTACCATTATATTATTACAGAATGATTACAATCAAGTACATCTTGCCTGAAGAAGGGGCCTGAGTTGCCTCGAAAGCTTGCATATTGTAATCTTTCTAGTTAGCCAATAAAAGGTGTCATTTTGCTTGGCTTTTCTCTACATTCATAATGGCTAACACGGTACAACACCCTAGTACTACAATCAAGTACCATAAATTTGTAAATGATATGCAATTAATTTTGGTGTATTTGCTAAAGACTGCATCATGGATGCGAATCTGAAAAAGACAGGGAAAGAACACAGAAACAGCAGCACTGCTTTCACGCTTGGTGCCACCTGTTTACAAAACCAAGCAGAAATGTGCATACGCATGGTCTGAGTCTGCCATGAAAATGTGAGTAGCTTTATGCCAAGTTTAGTTTTTATACATCTTAATGAAAGCGTCGACACAGGCATACACAACATTTTTGTGCACAGGCACCATTTATACATGAGGCCCCAGGTGAGGTACTCACTTTGCATTTTTGCTATACCTGCTCACTTCTCCTACTGCTTGATGTTAACTGTAAAAAATAAAAAATGAACATAGCAAAATAATTATGTAAGCGCCACTCTGTAAGCTAATTTAATACTGTATATACTCAGCATTTACAGTATGTTACATATACTAAAAACACCCTCATGGATATATTATCCACAGATTATAATGATTCAGCATTTCTCTGACTCTATCATTTATCAGTAAATTTCCAGGCTTACTCTCGAATGTGGTACGAAACAGCCAATAATTTAACTTTGTGATTTCAACTGAGATTTTAAATATTTTTTTTTATATTTGTAAAATTTGGACTACACTTACTCAAAAACCCTCCAAACCGAACAATTAAGACAGCAGTTTTACATCATTTGAATTTGGATCTACTGTCTAAGAAAACTAATGAGCCACCACAAGCCTATTTCACCCACATTTTTCACTACATGATATTGTAGAGTATTATTAAAAAGCACGTATTGAAAGCAGTCAACTAATGCTTTTAATTGCATTCCACAATCACTATTATTTTTCAATATGACTCACTTTTACAAAAATATTTAGTTATCAAAAACATGATAACTGAGTCTCTGAAATAAGAAAAAAATTAAAATGCTGCAAGTTTCCAATTACTTAACTAAGTAACTGAGCACATCTGTATGTTATGCCATACATATATAACTTGTTAAATGTGTATGTCCTCTAGGCAGTCACAGATGCTATGGCAGTTTCAACCTAATCCCTGCTTACTGTTATGAAGAACGAGCGCTTCCATGTGTTTTAATTGAAAGGGGAATACTTACCCTTCACTTTGTCAGTCATCAAATAACTTTCTTGTTGTGAACATGGGAGTAGGCAGGCACACTATGATATTGAACTACTAAAGACAGATTTATTTTTTTGGATTTCAATGCAAATATGGCTAAATCAGATAAGAGTCACAGAAATGTTCAGTTGTCCTACATGGGAAGAGGACTGTCTTGGGATACTACAGTGAGTCTAAAAGAACATTAAGCCTCTGGTGAATCACCCCCTCTGTGGTGCATCCTTGACTCTACCTGTCTCATTTGCTCTACCTGTCATGTTAATATAGCATCTACTTTAAGAACTGGTGCATAATTCTTCCTGGATCCTGAAGAATAATGTAACAGTCTTCACCACCAAGATGACTAACTGCTATTGGCCTGCCTCGTAACCATGCTATTAACCCTGTCTTCTCCTCTTGGATTTTTAAAGACTGTTGTATGTCTGCTAGGACTAGGTGTTTTAATCCCTTTGTAATCAAGACAGCATTGATTTCTTAGGTAGGACTGGAGGTGTCCTCATGGGTTTTCATCTGGCAGCGTTACTGCCTCCAGTACGACACCTCATCAGTTGTATACCCCGGGGTCACTGGGTGTTTCAGCCTTTATCACAATACACCCTCGCCCGAGGACAGCCAACCACAGGCTGATCAGACCTGGGTGTGTGCCGCACTGGAGGCTCCATGAGCAGCCCATACGGTCTCATTCCGCTTCAGCCACAACCAATGGCTGCTTCTTATGGCAGTATCTGCCAGCTCCTTTATGATCTTCCGCTGAGCCTGCCCACTGATTCCTACCTCCTTCAGTAGCCTTGTGGTGGAACTATCTATGAAACCCCTGCAGCCCACCTCCACTGGATGCACAGACACTTTCCAACCCCGGTCCTCTGCTTCATCTGCCAAGTTTGTATATCGCAGTTTTTTCCTTTCGAATGTCTCATCAATGGCTTCCTCCCATGGGGCTGTCAGCTCCAGAATGAACACACGTTGACAGGATTTAGACCAAAGGACCAGGTCTGGCCGCAGGTTTGTTATTGCGATTCCAGGTGGGAATGTGAGTCTTTGATTTAGATCCACTTGCATTTCCCAGTCTCGGGCTGCATTCAGTGGACATGAGACTGGAGATGCTCTTTTGGCCGGCTGCTTCTCCCCCTCACGGACAAAAGATGTTCACGGCCGAGAGGCAGTCTTAGCCTTCAAGGGTATGGCGTTGTTGGTTACCCTCTTAATCTCCAGTGCAGCTGCCAAGCTCCTCAACACTTGGTTGTGGCGCCAGGTGTATCTGCCTTGGATATGACTCGTCTTGCAACCCACCAAGATGTGTTTAAGAGTTGCTGGGACAGCACACTGGAGACAGGTCGGATCCTCTCCAAACCAAACATGCAAGTTTATTGGAGAGGGCAGGACATCATATGTGGCTCTGATGGTAAATCTTAGCATATTGGACTCCATGTTTCACAGCTTGCTCCAGGTGATATTTCTCCTCTCCACACCATCCCACTTCATCCAGTGGCCTTGCTTGGCTTGGGACACAGAGCGCTCCGTTGCCATATAGGCCTATGCTACCGAGGCATCTGGGTAATCCAAGCCACTTCCGCACCTGCACATTCACCAGCCTCTCCAGCCGCTTGGCATGGGATAGTGTGACCTCATAGATGGAAACTGGCCACATGAGGCGGGGTAACAATCCAAACTGAAAGCACCAGAGCTTCAGCTTCCCTGGGAGAGCAGTGTGGTTAATTTGTTTTAGACCTCTGATGGTGTCCTGCCTGAGTTGTTTCACCTGTTCGGAGTCTTTTAGCTCTGCATTGTACCAATGTCCAAGGCTTTTGATGGGCTTTTCCAGGATTGTTGGTATCGGCACATCATTAACATAGAACCTCTCATTGATGAGCTTGCCCTTAACGATGGAGATACTGCGGGATTTTTCTGGTTTAATCTCCATTCGTGCCCATTTGATGTTACCCTGGAGTTTGTCCATCAGGCATCTGGTGCATGCCTTTGTTGATGTTATAGTTGTCATGTCATCCATAAACACCCTGATCGGAGGAAGACACAGCCCGCTCTTCAGACGTTCCCCTCGAACCACCCACCGTGAAGCTCGAATAATTAATTCCATTGCCATGGTGAAGGCCAGTGGGGAGATGGTGCAACCCGCCATTATGCCAATCCGCAGGGACTGCCAAGCAGTTGTTTTATCTTGGAGTGTAATGCAGAACTGGAGGTTCTGGAAATAGGCTTTTACCCGCGTTGTGATGGTCTCTGGGACATGGAAAAAATTGAAGGCTGTCCACAGTAACACATGAGGCACTGACCCGAAGGCATTGGCCAGGTCTAAAAAGGCCACATGCAGATTGTTCTTTCCCTTCTTGGCCATTTGTACTTGGTTCCAAATCATACTTGCGTGCTCCAGACATCGTGAAAATCCTCTTATCCCTGCCTTCTGCACAGAGGTGTCAACGTAGTTGTTCTTCAGCAGGAACGCTGATAGTTTTTGGGCCACAACACTGAAGAAAATCTTTCCTTCCACATTTAGTAAGTTAATCTGGCGGAACTGATAGATGGTTGAGGAGTTCTTTTCTTTAGGAATCAGGATCCTGCCTGCTCTTCGCCAAGCCTTAGGTATGATTCCTTTATCCCATGCCACTTTCATCAGCTTCCAGAGGTACTTTGAGACATCTAGGGTGTTCTTGTAGAGCCTATACGGAATGCCGTTGGGCCCAGGGGCTGATGCTGATCTTGCCCGTCTTAATGTGGTCTCAACTTCCCTCCATGTAGGGGGTCTTTTGTTCAGCTGGTGCTCAGGTTGTTGGATAGGTGGCATGTCCTCTGGGATGGTGACTGGCACATGCCTCTGATTGTCAGAGTTTGTCTTGCTCAGGTGCTCCTCTAATTCCCTCATAGGTACTTTAAGGGTCCTGGTTTTCTCCTTGACAAAAAGATCCTTGGCAAACTTGTAGGGATCTCTGTAGAAGGCAGTCCTTGTTCGCTGTTTCTTCTTACATTGTTTTCTGAAATGTTCTGCTCTTCACAGCATTAGAAGGCGCTGTTTGACATCACCCTGTAGTGCCTCAATTCTTTTCCTTTCCTTTTCAGAGGCCTTCTTCCATTGTTTTCGCAAGCATCTTCTGTCTTTCACAAGTCACTCCATGTCTTGAAGCCTCCTGGACTTTAGATGGCCTGATGGTTTCTTCTGAGCTCTGAAGTTCTTGCTTTTCACTCCAAATCTCTCAGCACCATAACTATATATAATTTCTCCCATCTTGTCTAGTTTGCTTTCAATGTCCCCTTTCAGATCTTCTAAGAGATGGACGAGGTCAGAGTCAATAGTTCTCCACTCCTTTTCCTGGCAGGATTTGGGTCACAGAATTTACGGCTTTTGTCCACCCAACTTCCTCTCAATTGCTGACTGTGGTTGGATTGGGTCTGGGCTCTCATCCATTAGTGGAGCTGTGCCTGGCTGAGCTTCGTTTGGGGTTCTGATACCCTGTGGACTGTGGTGAGTTTCCTGCCACTGGGCTTCAATCGACTGATTTGCCCTACCTATGAAAAAGTATTGGTCAATGCGAGGTCCCTTGGTAAGCTCTTTCAGGCACTACTTCCTGCCTTGATGGATCTTAAGACCCTTCTCTGATGTTATCTTTTTCCAGCCACAGATACAGCTCTGCAACTTATGTCCTGCCAGTGCTGTTTCTCCATCAACCGGCGTGCTGATTATTGATGTCATTGTCGTTTTCGTTCCAAGGTCCATTATCGTGTGGTCTGTCAATGAGTCATCTTGCGCCCCCGCTCTCGCAGACTCAGGGGGTATTCTTCCTCTTGAAGTTTCCGTAGCAGTAGTTGGGTGGATCCGAGTCATTGTATTATGACCAAAACCTGCCGACTCGGGTAGCTAGCCCAAGCCAGCCCTCTTGGGGTCTATTCCCTCCTGTCAGCAGTCTCTTCAAGCTGTCACCAGGTCTTTCCCGGGTTGTCAGCTGTCCTTTCACAGCAGTCACTGGTTTTAAGCCAGATTTCAGTATGTCTACTAGGACTAGGTGTTTTAATCCCTTTGTAATCAGGACAGCTTTGATTTCTTAGCTAGGACTGGAGGTGTCCTCATGGGTTTTCATCTGGCAGTGTTGAATTACATACAGTTGTTATTATTGCACTGTCTCATTTATATTTTATGATTGTATTGAAAAATATGCCAATGCAAACTGTTAATTATTGTTGGTTTCTTTATTTACAATAGGGAAGAAACAAAGAATCCCACTGTCATTGTGACATATTGTAAGAAAGCAACCAATCTAAAATTCTTTAAAAAAATTGAACTGTTTTCCAGTTGCCCCTAATCTCAATTTATTTATCTAGAAAGAAAACTGTAACAACCAAGCAGATATGTAACATACATTATCTGCTATAATTGCTATGCCACCAAATGTTGTTAAAGAAGTGTCTGCTAAATCACACATGCAAACTGATGGCAAGGCTGAAAAAAAACCCACTTATGACCTTCTAATGGAGATTGAGTCTCTCTAGAACAAATATCAATAATTATTTAACTATATGTAGTGTATAATGAGGAACTTAAATTAAAAATGATTGTTATAAACAGTTACTTATAAAACGTGATCAACTTATAACTATATAACTATTATATATGCAACTCAGTTGTAGGACGCACTCTTGACCCAATGGAGGTAGTAGTAAAGGAAAGAACTAAATCAAAAGTGAGTGCCATTATGAATAATACTGCACATCCTCTCCATGACTCACTAACACTGAGGACTTTCAGCCAATGAATTATTCAGCAAAAGTATGTCAAGAAGCACTCTGGGGCTCCTTTATACCAACAGCAAAATGCATGCATAATGCCTCACTGGGACAATGACAGCCAAGTCAGAACATTTCTTTCTTTATAGTCACTCTGGTGTGTGTTCCGACCACCCAATGTGTTTATATTTATTTATTTACTTATCTACCTATTTATGTATTTATTTATTTAAAGAGCTTCCATCAAAAGCCAAATTTTACCCTGAGGACAAATAAAGCTTTATCTATTGATCCATCTGTTCATTTTACAACAAAATATTTAAGGTAGCTTTACCATGCTTGATACACTTATCTCAGATTTCATCAGGATTATGGTTTTTTTTTGGCAACTGCAATGAAATATTCTGTAACCCATTGTTATAAATTTGTCAAATTGTTTAGTGGATTATCAAAAAATGCATTATCCACTTCAAAAACAACTCAATTTTGTGGACTTATCTCAAAATAAAAATAACATGACTTGGCACAGCAGCTTTAATACAAGCCACAAGCTGAAGATTAAAATTCCACTACAATCACGGGGGTTCTTTATGCTCATAAATTTTCATTTTTTTGTTGATAGAAAGTAATTCTAAAATAAATAATGCACTGTGGAAATTCAACATAAAAACAAATTTGAATTTCTTTAAGTGATTTAAAAGTTTTTTTTCTATTTTAATCAAGGAATGATGATGTAAGATTACTTGCACTGACTATCCAAGACTATGTTTAGAAAATGAATGGGTGGGTGGATTCTTAAATAAATCAAAAATAAGGTCACATAACATTCTCAAACCAGTTTTCTCGTGACATCATGCACAAAGCAGAGACTAACACAGACAAGGAAGCTGGTACATCACAGGGCCCACTTAAACAGTTGCAGACTCACACTGGACAAATTTGAAACCATCCTTTAACCTAACACAAATGTGATTGGGGACGTAGGAGGAAAATCAGAGTCCTCGAAAGAAACCCCACACAGACACAGAAGAAATATGCAAACTACACATAAACAACGGCACAGGACATGGGTTTCAAACGCAGGTTGTTGGATCTTTGGAACAGCAGCACTAACTCTCCTTTGGCTCCTCTGAATAAAACAGGCCTGGAAAAATTTAGAATATTATTGGTGCTGTATAGCCATTACTTTGAGGTCTTCTTCTTCTCAGGTATGACTTTTCAAAGTTTAATTCATTTCTGGTATCAGAAAAAAGTTTTATTATTTTTCTGTTAGTGAAAAACTGAGTAGATTTAGAATTGTAAATGGTCCAGGAGATACACTGATATTCTAAATGTCACAAAAACCCCAAACAAAAACTAAAATTAAAGTCTAACACGAATTCCAAAAATGATCAATACAGTAATCCCTCGCTATATATCGCGCTTTGACTTTCACGGCTTCACTCTATCGCGGATTTTATATGTAAGCATATCTAAATATATATCATGGATTTTTCGCTGGTTCGCGGATTTCTGCGGACAATGTATCTTTTTATTTCTGGTACATGCTTCCTCAGTTGGTTTGCCCAGTTGATTTCATACAAGGGACACTATTGGCGGATGGCTGAGAAGCTACCCAATCAGAGCACGTGGTTAAGTTCCTGGGTGCTGATTGGCTCAGCGACAGACAGCAGCATTCGATTCCGCTTTGCGTTAGCCAGCATCTCGTCTCGCTCATTCAGCATCAACGTGTTTTGCTGTGTAAAGAGTTAACTTTTGTGCTCTTTTGTGTTTATCTTTGTGCGTAGTCAAGCCCTTCATTATATCTCCAAAACAATCTGCTCCTGCTACTGCTTCTGGGGCCGTGCCCAAGCGCCAATGGAAGATGCTAACGATTGCCGAAAAGGTAAAAGTTTATATAGAATATAAAGGGTTTATGCTGTATAACTGTGCGGGAAATGTTTATAAGAGTGTGGGAGAGTTTATAAGGGCTTAAAATATATAAAAATAACCATATAAACATATGCTTTTTACTTCACGGATTTTCATCTTTCGTGAGGGGTTCTGGAACGCAACCCCTGCGATTGAGGAGGGATCACTGTACCAGAAGACCATAAGCTAATGCACTAAACTCTTGTTACTATCCACAATGTTGGATGAAGATTATTTCTTAGATGCCACTTGTTATATCATCCCATTAATTACATGATCATCATGCACCTACTGAAGTCACACCCCTAACAACAGATCATCACATCCACCAGAACAAAAAATGGCAGATCGAAAAAAAGAAACAAAAAAAGAACGACTTTGATTAAAACATAACAAAGAGACGTCATTCTCCATAGTAAAAAAAAAATTAAAACCTGCCAAAAAATATTTAAGGAATAATACAAGTAATCAGACTACTTAAATCATATTACATTTAATGTATTTCCCTACTGCTCTCAAGATTGTTTTGCTGAGATTAATACTGTATGTTCAGCTCATCAACACAAATTTGGTGATTTCTGAAATATTGAGACAGATTATTTCAGCCAGGAGAAGGAATAAAGTGATGACCTGAATTTTTGTTTCTGGAAATTTATTTTGTGGATGCTTCTACCCATGGCTACTGAAAGCCTGCGGGAAGCAAACACATACACTGGATAACAGAGTGCAGCAGAAATGCACAGACTACAAAATCCTTAACAGTAGCCTGATTTAAGGTTTACATGGCCACATAATAAGATTATTCCCATAGAAATCTACCACTGTTAATCAGGGCTCTCAGAGTCTAATTGGAATGAGAGTTTACATGGCATTTTGGAAATCAGGTTTCTGTGAATAACTGAGTTATTGAAGCCTACGTAAACACATTGAAAGACTGTGCCTCTGATATGGATGTGAGCGACATTGTTGCACCACAAGAAATAGCCCTGTCTCCATTTGTCTTCATTCTGCACACCTGTAGTTAAAAATATAATACCAGGTCATGTCACTTGCGGAAATTCTCAGATGATTCTGCGCTTATGAGGTGTATTGATAAGAGGGGTGAGACAGAGTATATCAGTCAAGTGGATAACTTTGTTTGTTTATCTGGAAAGAATTGTCTGCACCCTAACATCAGTAAAAACCAAGGAACTGATTATTGACTTTCACCACACCAAAGAGCCCCTACGCCCAGTCATTATTCAGGGAGTGAATGTAGAGATGACCCACTCCTACAAGTACTTGGGAGTCCACATCAATAACAGGCTAGACTGGTCAAAAAACACCAGGGAACTATATAAGAGAGGGCTGAGCAGGCACTTTTTCTCGGAGGAGAATGTGTTCCTTTAATGTGGGAAGTGACATCTTTCACATCTTCTACAACTCTGTGATGGCCAGTGCAATTTTCTACACTGTGGTGTGATGGGTGAGCAACATCACTTCAAGAAAGACCCCTTGGAGGTAGCAACAAAGGAAAGAACTAAACCAAAACTGAGCGCTGTTACAAACAATGCTGCAAATATTCTCTCTGACATACAAATCATTCAGCATTTGTTTGTCAAGAAACACAACTGGCGCTCCTTTAAACCAACAGCAATATGGCTGCATAATGCCTCACTGTGACTGTGACTTAATTTTCTTCCTTTTTATAATTCTGGCTTGTGTTCAGGACACAGTGAGTGTTTATCTATCTATCTTTCTCTCTTATAAAGACAGAGCTGGTTGAGTAGTGCAAGATACGATAATGTTGCTTCAGAAGTTAATGGACTTGACTTGGCTTGATTCTCTTCCCAATAACTTTTGATTGGGAAGTTGCATGTTCTCACCATATTTGCTCCAGGTATATCCAATGAATGCAAGTTTGACAGGTGACACTAAATTGGCCCAATGTGTATGAATGAATTTCTAGTGCATTTGGTTTATGTTGGCCCCTGCCTTGTGCCCATTCCTGTTTGGATAGGATATAGCAGGATGAAATAGCAGGTTCAACAAATTGATGACTGTGTTAAAATAAACATCATTTAAGAGACTCTGACATGAAAACAGATAGAAATGTCTACCCTGGATGGGCCTCTAGACAATTGCAGGTACCACTCTGACATGCAAACACATTTCCTCATCATATGACAATTGAGAGTCACTAGTTATTCAATCAAGTACACCTTCAGGATTTGGGAGGAAAGGGGAACCATCGCAGCAACAAACTAATGAAGATGGTTGGATGTTGGCTAATCCACACAAAATCAGATTGAACCAGTATTTGGGCCCAGTCTCCAGGACCTGTAAGGCAGCAGTGGTAAACACTGACTTCACCATTCCATTCCTGAAGTTGTTCTTGCTTTACAAACACCTTATATTTGTCAGGTTGCACAGAAGTTAATAGTAACCCTGACAATCATATGGGCTAGTGATATCTACTCTCTATATATAAAATCCTAAGGCTAAAAGTGCAACGATTTTGCACAACAATTTTATGTGACATTATTATGTCACGTTTTTTGTCACGCTTTAAATTGGGCTTATTTTAAAACCTACATATATATGTCTGGTATCATTCTTTTCAGGATTTATCAAACTTTAATATCATGTTTTTAGATTTTCACAATCTTATTCCATTTTTAAATTATACACTAAAAAATATCAAGAACTCACGTTCCATGAGATGAGACTTTCTGCCAAAAGATTTAACCATGTCCGGGGCCGGAAATAAAAGACAAAGAGTAGGACAGCTGCTGTACAGACTTTTAAATGTTTGAAGCGTCACATGAAATGCGCCAGCATCTGATCGAGCAAACAGGAGGTAAAAAAAAACTGTATTTGTTTCCCATTGTATCTCCATTTAAGAGAGGAATTTCGGAGGAGTGACTTTGTCTCCTTGGGGTGCGTTCAGCCCACCTCTTCATAACACGAGCGGCAGAGACGAGGTTGGCAAGTGCGGTGAGCAGGGGGGAATCCCCTAGTAAACATATATTAGTTTAAGAAAGTGGGTGGATAAATGAAGGTCTGAAACTACTAATAAAAAAAAGAAAAGGGAATTAAATATAACCTAAAGAAACCTAGGCATGCAAAACTATAATTTTTTGATAAGTTAGCTGACAATACAATTATGTTTATCTCCTAAACTGAAGATAAAAACACTTTATCAGTAAAAACTGAGTCTTTGCCCTTTAAATTAATTAAGATAAGACCAATAATCCAAGCTGTAAAAGTTAATAAGTGTCACCGATGATAAAATTCAGCTTCACATTATAAGTAAACCTGAGCAGTAATTTCCTTCAATAATGTTTTACATTTGTTGAGCCTTTTGCCAAACAGTGTCATAATCATATACAGTAATAATTTACCTGTTGTTTTCGTTCATGAACTAACCACTTGAAATTTTAAGCTAAAGCATCTTTGCGTGTATGTAACATATGGTGAATTATGCACTGTGAGGGAACAGTACAGGTCCCCAAAACAGATGACTTCAAGTACCTCAGAATTTTGTTCAACGTTGTGTTATGATCAGCAACTTTTCTTGAAAAATCCTGGATGGATTTTTACACTCTTTACAGTGTGTTGGTTTTGGGGTTTTGGAACACAAGGGTTGTTAAATTCACCTTAGTTTTTGACTTCAGTGTAACCTGAAGAAATGTAATATTTTTACTGTTATGCCAAAACACCGTCTTTGTTTTTCTAAAGGCTCCATCATTTCAGGACTTTTGTGGCAATCAGTCATGGTAATCCCCCCAAAAGTCTCAAAACTGTGACATCATCGGTGCAATGGTTTAAAGGTTGTTTCTGACATTCCAGGAGTATCTTACATTTGAACTTTAAAAAGATTTTGTGACTTTCTATTGTTTGATCCCTTGTTCTCATTTCTATCTCTCAATTTCTGTTTTAGCATTCTGACGTGACCACAGGTTGGCTGGACTATGACTATTTTAATCTCCCAGTCACTCTCAAAACATTAGTGTCTCTTTTTGAATCAGTATGAGTAGAGGTGATCATGAGATTCGCCACTGAACCTCTGCAGTGGTGCATAGACTAGAAGCTATGTCTTTGTAGAAAGCTTTCATTTTACTGAGTAGTCTGCTTCCTGTTCTTCACCTATGAACATTCCTGAAGCCAAGCTTGGAGTGATAGATAGATAGATAGATAGATAGATAGATAGATAGATAGATAGATAGATAGATAGATAGATAGATAGATAGATAGATAGATAGATAGATAGATAGATAGATAGATAGATAGATAGATAGATAGATAGATAGATAGATAGATAGATAGATAGATAGATACTTTATTAATCCCAAGGGGAAATTCACATAATGATGTTCACCAGCGAGCACCTAGTGGCTAGGTGACTCATTGGCCTAGTCGTGCTTAGCCCAAAAAAGTCATTAGGAACCTCCATGTGGTCTCATTAGGTGAAGAAAGATAGTGAGTAGTTCTAGTCTAGAAATATTTAAAAGTGGGACAGATTAAAATTGACACAGCCAAATCAAAATCAAAAGCCTGAAATACAATACATAAGCTGAAATTATTTTAGGGTTTTAGGCAACAAAGAACATTTCAAAAAGGGAACAGAAATGAGAGTTTTGCCATCATATTCTGAAGATGTAAACTGCAGTTCTTTCATTCTTTCTTGCAGATTATCCTGTTACATCAATGATTAAATAAAATGGGGTTTTATTACTAAAAACGAAAAAATCTTGCTAAGTTTAAATGTGTAAGTTCCATATCATAAAGTGTCAGTCAGTCAGGCAGTCATTCTCCAACCCGCTATATCCTAACACAGGGTCACGGGTGTCTGCTGGAGCCAATCAGGGCACACACACACACACCAAGCACACATTAGGGCCAATTTAGGATCGCCAATGCACCTAACCTGCATGTCTTTGGAATGTGGGAGAAAACCGGACCACTCAGAGGAAACCCATGGAGACACGGGGAGAACATGCAAACATCATAAAGTGTTCAAATCAAATTATTCCGTCTTGGAAATCACCTTTGTTTGTAACTTTGATAACCCTAGCAAATAACTGCTACAGTACACACACATTTTCTATACTTTCTAAATGTATTTCAGTTTGCATTTTACCATGCCACGTTTTGTTCACGTTTGGTTTGCTTGACAATCTGCACAATACATAACTGGGCTATTCTTGCATTTTATTAACTTTTTTATGTTGTTTTATTTATCAGTCAATTTCTAAGAATAAAAAGATACACACAGAAATACAGTATGAGGATCAGGGCATTTTGGCTGACATTTCTCAAAAGAACACACAGATGGCCATATAGTAAATCTGTATGAAGTGATGTTTAACTGTACATACCAATAAAACTAGGCCTACCAAATCTCTTAAGTCCTCTTTATCAGACACTGCTAATAAAGTACACATGATTGTTTTGCTTTTAAAACTGACACAAGATAAATATTTGATAACATTTTGCCATGTCAGACAAATAACATCTCTGGCGGTTACATCATAATATTACTTCATTTTCGGGTTAAATCACTTGGTCTTCTTAAGCAGTTTTTTCTGTAAAAAAATCTAATGTATATACAGTATTTTTTCATCTGAAATTACATTTGTCAATACAGTAAAATATTAACATTGAGTGGTTGTGTTGAGATTGCATGGCTGTGCCTGTTCTCACTGGGTCACTTTCACATGATCTTTCACTAGCAGGCATTTTTACTTCAGAGGTCCAATTAGATGAACAGTATACCAAATTGTATTAGCCTTCCCATCCATCCATCCATCCATCCATCAAGACTAAGAGAGACTTGTAAACTTTCTTGTGATTGCTCTTTTGATTAGTAGTCAAAGTAGGATCCATTTGTGAGAGATTTTGGAGGTTCTGTTACCTGAATGAATTTGACCAAAACCTTATTTCATTATATAAAATGCATGTGGAGAAAAGAAATTGGAAAGTGTGACATTACAAATAGTTTAATCAAATATTCTGAAAGCACTTAAAGACAGTGTAAGTACAAGATAACTTCTAGTTGTTACCCATATTTCTGCTCAAGGGAAGAAAATGTGACAGAAGCCTCAAGTAACTCAAACAATGCAAATATTGCAAGAGGGAAAGTTTTGTTCCAGTTCCTCCCTCAACCATTGTCAGTTTAACCTAGTCTGGAAACTGTCTAAGCAGGAAAGTCGCTTTTCAAAAGTGGCAACATTGAACACCAAAGCACAAATAGCCTCACACAAAGTCACTTACAGGGTTGCATGAAGCAAAAAGATACACTCAAGAACAGGGGAGATAATTCTCCACGGGCTTGGATATGGTGTCTGTTATCTTGGATGAGATTACCGCCTCAAAACTAAAAGGAAATCCCACTGTCAAACTGCACGATTGCAAGGCGCATATGTGACATTTCAAACGACTTGGACGAACACATCATTGAAAACCTGAAAGACTCTCGTTTCGGTTTACAAGTTGATGGGGCTTCTGATAGCAGTAAAGACTGCTTGTTCATTGCTTATGTGCGCTTTGTTGATGCAGAACTGCTGTTTTGCAAGTAGGCAGAGCGACAGCTAAGGAATTATTTAAGATTCTTGACTGTTGCCTGACAGACCACGAGCTGAAATGGGAGAACTGTGTGAGCATTTGCATGGATTGTGCACAGACCATGTCAGGCAGGGTAAAGAAGTGTATTGTAAGCTGTATGGACAGCGTCTCGCCAAACGCGCACAGAGCACACTCCTTTTTACACAGACAAACTCTGACATCAAGGGAGATTAGTCCTGAACTGCACGAGGGTTTGGTGCTCAATGTTATTACAACTCGGATTCAGGTTTACAACTCGGAAACGGAGTGATTTGTGGTTTGGTGTGGAGATGAAGTACATTCAGAAGGCTGTGAGCATTCTGCTTCCCTTTGCGACATCCTATCTCTGTGATATTTGATTTTACACTGTTGCCTCACTGAAAACAAAGCATAGCTCAGCGCTGAGCACGACTAGAGAGTGGCCGTATTCCGTTTTGAAAAGATGTGCAATGTAAAACAGGCTCATTAATAAAGTAGTAGGATCGAAGTTGTCCCAAAATGGCATTTTCAATTCTTGCCATGTAACTGGACTTTATTTTCAAGTTATTAGTTTTGTATTGTTTATTTCATTGTTATTGTTTTCTTTCTTTTTTTTTTTATTTTGACACTTATCCTCCTTGCAAAGGTGGCTGCAGTTCCAGAATTTAGTGACGAAAGAGACACAAATTTGTTCTGATAAGTTGAAGTGCATTTTTACTTGCACAAAAGAAACTATCGAAAGAAAAGGTGAAAGGAAACATGTAGTTGCTGTTCATGTTATTTCAATTTAACAAACAAAATCTGACCCATTTTGTTTCTAATGCCTAATCTATACATATAAAAGGCAAAGCCCTCACTGACTCATCACTAATTCACTCACTTTCAATATAGGTGGGAAGCTGAAATTCTGTGTGTTCATTCCTTGCAGTGTACTTACAAAAGTTAGGTATGTCTTATATCCTATTGCAACACTCAAGTGGGAGACGGGTGTACCCTCTAAACTGTATATATAGATAGGGGAAACCCCTCCTCACTATTTCTGTGACTTCCAATATACGTAGGAACAGGGCCGGATTAAGGTGGGTGCTATTGATGCTGCAGCATTAGGCCCATTCCTGAAATAGGCCCAGATGAAAACAGACGAGTGAGTGTCGAATGCACATGCACCAATGATGCCGAGAAAAAATAGGCCTTTTTTGTGCTGCAGTATCAGGCCCAATTTTGTCTTAATCCGGCCCTGCGTAGGAATCCCAAATTTCCTATGCTCATCCTTTACACTGTACTTACAAACGTTAAGTATGTTTCATTTCGCGCCATGCCCCCTAACGAACTTTCGAAAATAACGTCTTTTTTTCGGCGGTTCTCACCATTAAACACATTAAACACTAAACAGTTTCATCTCCAGACAAAGGAGCAGCTTCAGTGACAGACTGCTGTCACTGTCCTGCTCCACTGACAGACTGAGGAGATTGTTCCTCTCCCAAACTATGCAATTCCACCCTGGGGGTAAACGATAACATTATTTTTATTACTCTTTAATTTAATATTGTTTTTTTGTATCTGCTGGAGTATGTGAATTTCCCTTTGGGATTAATAAAGTATCTATCTATCTATCTATCTATCTATCTATCTATCTATCTATCTATCTATCTATCTATCTATCTATCTATCTATGGCGGTATGGCGGTTCCAATCCTTATTTCCGTTAACAGACGATTTATTTCACGGCAGAGACGCACCCCCCTTCCTTTTTCCGCACGGCCGCTGTCTGCGCACCTACCACGTGGTTGGCTCCCTGGCTATATACATTAACGGCATCCCGCGCTCATGTGCCTCCACACTCGCTTCCTTCTTCTTTACTCCACCGTTTCAAGCCTGTTATTGTTCGCCTTGCTTCATGTCTTCCTGCTGGTGACTCCTGCCTTTTCATTTAGTTTCTTCACACTCTTAATCCTCCAGGCATGCCTCCGCATACTCTACTTTTGAAGGTCGGCGCACCAATTAAGTTACTACGAAACTTACAACCACCAAAACTTTGTAACAGCACCAGGCTTCAGATCAAATCCCTGCACAACAACCTCATTGAGGCAACTGTCTTCACTGGAACTGGCTCCGGAGAGACTGTATTTATTCCTTGCATCCCTCTCATACCCTCTGACCTCCCATTCCAATTCAAACGCCTCCAATTTCCAGTAAGGGTCTGCTTCGCTATGCCAGTAAATAATCCCTGGGCCAGACTCTAAAAAAGGTCGTAGCTTCACTCTGTTGCATTGACTTGACACAAGATTGCTTCTCACATGGCCAATTGTACGTTGCATTCTCAAGAGTTAAGCTCAGCAGACAGCTTGGTCATTTTACAGCTCAAGGGCAGAACTGCAAACGTCATTTACAAAGACATCCTTACATCCTAAAAATGTGCATTTCTCATACACAACATTTACAATCATAAATTAAACTGTTTACAATCATCAAATTCACTCTCAATACTAAAATAAGCCTATGACAATTACATTGACAATCATGTTATGTTATTTTTAAAATGTTTCCTTTTCTTTTTCATAACTTCTTTAACACACTACTTCTTCACTGCGAAACGTGGGTATTTTGATAGTTTTATAAAGTACTAGACAAAGAGCCCGTTTCGACAACGTAAGATGAAACGGGCACGAGTGGAATAGTAATAAGTATAAGCACCGCAAACCTGATATAGTTGTATTGAATGAATGCGTAATTAGGCCTTGAGCTGTAGTCGAAATCGCCTTTCAGGACTCTAAAGCTTTAATCGAAGTTGCCTTTCTCTTTGAATTTTCGTGGCCATAGTCGCCTTTCTCTTTGAATTTTCGCGGCTGTAAATCCGCCGCCTGCCGTGATGTCGGTCTCGTAAGGTTTTTCGGGCACCTGCGCAGAAGGCGACTATGCATTCGGCTTCGGACATGTGCAGAAGGCGACGTGCGCAGAAGGCGACCTGCACAGAAGGCGACGTGCACAGAAGGCGACTGCGCATTCAGCTTCAGACGGACGTGAGTGAGTGAGTGAGTGAGTGAGTGAGTGAGTGAGTGAGTGAGTGAGTGAGTGAGTGAGTGAGTGAGTGAGTGAGGAGACTGGCGAATTATGAATTAAGATATACAATGGAACCACGGTTGTCGAACATTTCGTTCAAACCGATTTGTTTGAAGAACTGAAATCATTTTCCCATAAGAATTAATGTAAAATGGGTTAATCTGTTCCCAAACCCCAGATGATTGCTTATTTAAACCTTTATAATAGTACTTCATGCATAAAATCGTATACAAAAACAATGAAATGCATAAAATCATGCTCAAAAAGAATAAACACAATAAACTGTAATAGACAAAATTTTAACTTCACTTTACCTGTACGGAGGAGAGTGGAAAGCGAGGAAGGGCAAGGGGAGAGATATAATTGTTTGGAAGGGGATACCCCTTCTATGAAAACATCAGGTAACTGTCCTTCTAGGTTTTTTTTCTATTTCTTTTCTGTCTCTTTGCACATCTCGACTCTGCTTGAGACTTTCACCTCTGTCGTGATTCTAACAACTTTTCCTTTCACTTTGCTGCTATCACTATAATTCTTTGGCTTCATGGTGGTTTATTTAATAACAATTTACATAAAAAAACAACAGAACAGAAAGAAAGCCAAGAAAAGGCACTGCAAATTCGAGCAGGAGTCTACACTGAGTGGAGACTGCGGCGTAACTGACACTCTCCCGCCGTACATCTCAGCCCGCGGAGCACGTGGTTGCCGGTTTGTGGCCGAGATTCTGTTCAGAAACCGTATTTTGTTCAGGAACTGATCTGTTCGAGGTGAATGTCGTTTGATAACTGATCCAAAAAAAAAAAAATAGTACGGGTAGTTTGGGTACACGAGGCTTTAAGGTGAACAGGTCAACTTTCTTCAAAGGGGGCATGAGAGAAAATGTTAGAGAACCACTGGTCTATGTCAAGTTTAAATGCTGTCCCTGTGTCTATGTTGGTTTTTATTTGGGTTCTCTTTTCCACCTACATTCTAAAAATTATGACCTGGATAAAGCAGGTTGATTAAAGATTTGATTGATTTTTCTAAATCAGTAAGATTGAGAAATGTAAGCAGTTTTACTTTGTTATAAGTAAGCTAATTGGCTGCTTGTGCTTCATTATTTTAAAAAGCAAGGTCATTTATGATCAAAGTAGTTATGATCAGTGTTTAGATAACTGCACTTCCTCTGGCTATAAGAACACACTTTGGCCTACTGTTGAAAGTTTTATTACTTCACTATAATCATTTTTCAGAATTGGATGTTTCAGGATTCGGAATTTCAAAAAATGCAAACTAAATGTTTTTGACTCATCCTACATTTCCAGACTTGATTTGATTATAGGTGCTACATAACATCAGCTGTACTGCTGACAGTAATATGTTCAAACTCTTTTTTTCTGCTCTTTCTTTCTGGATTTTCATTCTCCCTGCCCTTTGGAAAAAGATCTTTATTTTTTCTTTTCTTATTTCTCACCACACTTGTTTACTCTTGTACCAGTCTTTTAGAGACCTGCATGGCTTATACTTCATTTCATATTCCTTTACTATACCATTATCTTCTAATAGTTTCACATTTAGCTTCCACGATAGATCTTTCTTTTCCTTCTCTGTTTGCCTTTTTTCTAACATGGTCCTCATTATACAATGGTCGGAAAAATAGGCTGGATTTGGCATGCATTCCTTTGGGATCCAGTTCTTACTTGTGAATATATACTAGTAGTCAATTCTGGATTTCCTTACTCCTCATGCACTCCTCCAAGTCAATCCATCTTCTTTTTTCTTTAACACCCTATAGATGTCGTTAAAGAAAAAGATGTCTGTGAAATCATTGTCCTTTACTAGCTTCCTGATTTTCTTTGTTGTTTTGTCCAGCTTCTTATTTATGTGTTTATCTTCAATTTTTTGGTATTTAGTACACTGTATGAACAATTAAAGTCTCTAACTACAATTACTTCTCATTCGTTTGCTAATGTGATTTCAAATATTTTTAGGAATTCCCGCCTATCTTGTTTTTGTGGGGGTGCATACACAATTATTATCATTATTATTTCCCCATCTTGAAGCCTTACGTTTGTTTTCAAATATCTTCCCTCAATTACAATTTTTGTTTTAATGATCACTATTTCTGAATTTTTTTACTAATACCACCACTAGTGCATTTCTATTTTGATTTGTTCCTGAAAAAAGGACTTCCCTTTCTCCTGGGGCCTCATGTATAAACGGTGTGTACGCACAGAAATGTTGCGTACAAACGTTTCCACGCTCAGATCGCGATGTATAAAACCTAAACTTGGCGTAAAACCACGCACATTTCCATGGTACCTCATACCCTGGCGTACGCAAGTTCTCCGCTCAGTTTTGCAGACTGTCAGCACCCAGCGTCAAAGCAGTGCTACTGTTCCTGTGTGGTTACCCTTTCTTTCTTAGACCCACATTCCTGACGTGGCTTTATAAATACACTGAAATTAACTGCATATTGTTTATTAGTGTAATGCATCTGATTGTAATTAACCTGTAGCAATATAATGGTCCAGGGAATAGCCATAGTATTCCAAATACCATAACTGCTTTAGCATTGTAACTCTCACTGCATCTTCTTCTTCTTTCAGCTGCTCCCGTTAAGGGTTGCCACAGCAGATCATCTTTTTCCATATTACTCTCACTGCACCACTTGGAGTATTTATATCACTATATCTGAGTGGGGAATCACAGCAGCAGCTGATAGGAAAGAGAATTATCGGTATACAGTTTCAAGCACACACTACCTCAGCCACGGCAAAACGCGTCATAGCCTTTCCTGTATGGACCTCGCGTTTCAGAAACAGTTTCATCCCAAGAACTATAAACGCACTCAATCAAGTGCTCCTTGTAGAAGTGTTTGTACTTATAAGTACAATTACCCCACTGTAAACTTGCACTACAATTATAATATTGCATAACCTGCACCACTTTGTAAAGCGCATATGATGACGATATCATTTTTAAGATGAAATGCAGCAAAATATGTTGCATATAGTATACAGATAAAACTTTAACTTCATTTAAATAATCAGTATTGTTAATAATTAAACATGTGAGGACACGGTGCCGCAGCGCTAGCTAGTTCACGGATAGCTCCTGCCTTGCACTGTATTATTGCTGGTGCTGACGCGACACTGGAAGGACAGACGGATAGAATAATTAAACATGTACTACGAAGATATTTCAATGTTCCTTAAAAGTTTTGAAGAATCGGTGTTCTAAGCTTACAGATGGCTTAATGTCTATTACAGAGCTGATTGTGTGGCGATTGGGTATTTGGAGAAAGAAAAGTAAGGACAGGAATTGGAGGTTAGTACATTTGAAAGAGACAGTACTTCTGTAATAAATTATTTCATCGAAGGTCACGCATGGCGCAGCAAGCCTCTTGCGTGAGATATGAACAATCACTGTGCCACCATGTTCCCATGTTTAATAACTTGCTTTCATTCCTATCATCGTGAAAAAGATATCACGTATACATCTCAGTATTTTAATTATTCAGAGAGCTGTAATATCACAAATGTAATGGATTCTGTGTCCTGTCGGAGAAAGAGAAAGAACGGAAGCACGTATTGATTCACACATATAGAGCACACAGAAAATCAAACACAGAACAAAGCATTTAATGTGCTACTTTAGTTACGATGGGATTTGAGAAACTGGTAAAATAAACGATTTTAAGATGAAGTTTATGATGTTCTACTTCAATGACAAAATAAACTACATGATTAAAGTGGAAATTTCGAGATTAAAGTTGACATTTCGTGCTTTTTTCCCACTGTGTGCCTATTTTTTTTCTCTGTACCCTAATAAGCTTTCATACGACACTCAGACAGTCTGCTATGAGTCGCCTTTTCACGCCGACTTTGATATGTGACAACTTCTTTTTTATTTCGGGCACTGTGCTACTTTGTGAACTTGAGCTTTCGAGTTTCTCCGACACTCTGTCACTCGATCAGCTTTCTTTTGTTGATTATACCACTGTTTAAACCAACAAATAGTACGTTTTTTCCTTTGCCTCCACTTGGTATTTGCTGAAATTCTTATATTTTCCCCCATGCTTTTCCCATTGTCTTTTCACAGAAGGCTATTTATATCGATTTGCATATTCAAAGAGGCATAATTCTGGGAGGAGTTAGGGCGGGAAAGAATGTGCGTTACTTTTCACTCTGATCGGGATTTATATAGTGGAAGAACGTGAAAGTTTGCGTATGCACAGATTCTTGCATCTGGATTTTTCTGTGCATATGCACATTCCCGCTTTTGTGCTTACGCCATGTAATAGTGTGAGTTCTACGCACAGCATTATACATGAGGCCCCTGGTCTTTTGTATATATATGGTATTCTTCATTAAATGGGATACTACATTCCTGTAGAAACACTAAGTTGTTTTTATATCTTCTAAGAACGCAAATGCTTCTTTTCGCCTTGTCTACCCTTCTATACCTCACACATTTAAGGTAGTGATTCTTAACATTATTTCTGGCAATATTTGCTTTACTCCCAATCCTCTTTGCTGTTTTCTGCTTTCCTGTTACCCTTTCACTCCACCTATTTCCTTTTTATCTGCTTCATTATATCTCCTACTTGGAGGGACTTGTTTTATTTCTGGTTTTCCCTTGCCTTTTCTATTTTTTTTTGGTGGTCTTATGTTAAAACCCAGGCCACAGAAATCTTCTGCTTTCTTTTCCTTCAGCACACTTCTCAATTTGCCCTCTTTCAATCCACTAGGTTTGGTTATTTTCCCTTTACTTTCCCACCTTTACTTTCTGGTGATGAAGAGAAAATATCTTTTGGTCTTTTTTGCAGCCTGTACCCTCTTTACTTGGGTCCCTACATTTCTGTCCAGTTTTGGGTTCGTCTTTGTCTCCTCCCAGCAATATGCTTGTTAGTGATTCAACAGGGTTTTTTTAACAAGCTCTCTTTTGTTTCTCCCTTATCCCTTCTTTTTCCTGTCCCTTCCCTGGGCCAGCTTCAAGTATTGTGCTTAATCCTTCATTTAGCTTTCTTTTATCTATATTTTCTTTTTCTCTTTTCCAACTCACACTGTTTCCTCTGCCAACATGTTTGCTAAAAAACCAAAGGACATGGGACACTCCTCCGTCTTTAAGAAAAAAAAACACAGAGAACTCAACCATTAGATGTTTCTTAGCCAAAAGACCAAGAAGCAATACCAAAATCTATCAGATATTAAACTGAAAAGAATACAACCACAGACATGATCTTAATAAAGAAAACACTGAAATGCATTGCTGCTTAGCTGTGGCTGGCCTGGAGGGGTCACTTGGAAAATGTTGCTTCTCGCATCTGGGACTTCTCCAGGTTAGAGGCACCCTTAGAAGGAAAAGCAGCAAGCAGGCCAGAAAGCCAACAGAGATATTTGAAATCAGAGGGAAAAAAAAGTAAAGACATGAGGAAGAAATGGGTGTTAAACATTAACTAAAGACAATGCCCAATGAAACTGATCTGTGATTGGGCAACACCAATATCTACCCCAAGCCCTACCCACACCCACTTCTACAGGTTCCACTGCAGCCAGAGCAGTCTAAAAAGATGGGTAGGAAGGCATGAGGCACTTTCTCTTCCAAATGCCTACCCAGTTGACACAAAAAACATTTAAACATGTGGTTTCCCTATCTAATAGCCTAGCTAACTCTTCCTTAGTTAATGGGCTGTTTGAACATCTTTTTTTAAGAACTATACCTGGAAGCTCTGCAATACTGGGATAATGCCTGTTGAGTGGATCCCACCTTTCTTGTCCATTGTTCTCAAACATCTGTTTAATACTGTATACAAAGACAAACCCAAATGCAAAGCCTATCAGGTATTAAACTGACAGGAATACAACCACAGACATGATTATAACCAAGTAAATTCCAAGATGCAATGCTGCTTAGCTGTGTCCAACCTGGTGATATCACTTAGAGAAAGTCGCTTCTTGAGCCTGGGACTTTGAAAGGTTAGAGGCACCATTAGGGAGAAAGCAGCAAGCAAGCTTTAGGGCCAGCAGAGGTGCTTGAATTGAGCAAAAAAAAAATCGAAAGACACAAGAAAGAATGGACTTAAACATTCACTAATGGCAACATCTCATTTGCTTTGGCCAATGAAAGTGACCTGTGATTGGCCAGCACCAATATATAGCTCAAGCCACTTCTACAGGCTGTCCTGCAATCAGGGCAGACTAGAAAGGTAGGCAGGAATTGGATCATGCCTCGGTCAAGTGGAGCGAACCCCATCTCTCTTCGCTAATATTCCCAAACATCTGTTTAATAGTGTATGCATCAGACAACCCCAGACAGGTTAAACGGCTATTAAACTGATAGGCATATGACTGCAGACAAGACTGTAACAAAGAAAATGCTGAGTGTCATGGTTCTGCCAGTATTGTCACCCTGGCTGGTGTTCAAAGTTGTATCTCTTGTTTGTTTTGTTTCATTTTATACCATTTATTCAAATTTATTTTATTTGTTATATATTTTTATATCTGTGGGTTGGTAAAGTGGAATGGCCTTTGTTATGCCCCATGTGCTTTGTGGATGGTTCCCCAAGGGCGGGGTCACCTCCCAAATACGGGAGAGAATGGCCCTCCACCCTGTTTATTAGAGGCTCTTCAATGGTTCCTCATGGTTTATTGAACACATTGGGGAGAGTTTTTGTGAGTTTCTGTGCTATTGCCTGTGTTTCATCTTTGGATTTTGTTTTGGGAATGTGATTATTGATTTGTTATGAACCTTTGCTCTGTTTCAACCTCTGCTTTTGGATTCTGTTTTGGGACTTGTTTGCTGTGTCTGCCTTGCCTCTTCAAGGATCTCCATTGGGCTCTTCAGAGCTTTGTGCTTGCACAACCATTTTGTAAAAATAAACCTTTTTTTAAATTAAGATTCGTCTCAGTCCTTTGCATTTTTAGTCAGTTTATTTTGACAGTGTTTTCCCCCTCTAGTGAGCCACTTTGGAAGTGTTTTTAGCAGCTGTGCTTTCAAGACATTGAGATGCAATGCTGCTTAGCTGTGTCCTTCCTGGCACAGTCACTCAGAAAAAGTCCCTTCTTGACCCTGGAACTTTGCAAGGTTAGATGCTCCCTTAGGGAGAAAGCAGCAAGCAAGCTAGAAAGCCAGCAGCGGTGTTTGAAATGAGCAAAAAAAAAAATGGAATGACATGAAAATTTAGCTTCTCCAGGTTGCACTGTAGTCGGTGCACAACCAAAATCAGCAGCACCAGTTTGGGCGTCTAAGAAGCCAAAATTTAGTTCCTCGGCACCCATATCACCAATTCTGATGCAGAATAGATTTTCAGCACTCTGCGCCATGCCTATGGATACTGAGAACAATAATGAGCTCGTAATTGGTGATTCCATAGTGCGGAATGCTAGAATTCCAAACTATGTTAAACCAGCAGTTAATGTTAAATGCATCTCGGGGCAAAGATATCAGACATAGATGCTCATTTGGATTGTTTCACCGATGGTGAAGTATCTAACTTATTGCTTCATGTCACCACTAACAATATTTATTTACAGCAATCTGAGGTATTAAAGGGGAACTTCATCTCTCTATGCACCACAATTAAAAGAAAATGTCAGAATTTAATTGTGTCTGGCCCCTTACATGTATTATATAGTGGGGATATGATTTATAGCATATTGTGTTCCAATCACCACTGGCTAGAAACCCGATTCGCAAGTAAAAGCATTGCCTTTGTGAACAATTGGGATGATTTTTTGGAAGGCCTGGGGATTTTTCAAGATACATGTAGATGGTCTTCATCCTAACTGGAGGGGATCTTCTGTATTATCCCAATATATGGCAGCAAAACTACCTGTTTGACTGATTAGAGCACCATCCAGGCCGCAGTCTTGTGATCTTAAATCATAGGTTGTTGTTTATCCCACCTGTTATTATCCTGAAGCTGTTACCCATAATCCCTGTTGTGGGGCATCCTATAAATTTAGTCATGATGCAAACTTTAAATTACTTGAAAACTAGGAAATAAAGTGTATACAGTAATTCAACCAAGAGATAAAACCAGATCCTCCACCAGGGTCACCAGTAATGGTAAGTAATTTCAAATTAAAACAAGAAATATATCACCAGTTCACAAAGAACTATGCAGTTTTAAATTCTACTTATTAAACATTCGCTCTCTTTGAAGTAAAGTTGTTTTGGTAAATGATATTATATTAAGTACAATATTTGATTTGTGTCTTCTCATTGAAACCTGGCTTGGTAAATCTGACACTCTTGCTTTAGCTGAGGCATAACCAGATGGATACACATTCCTTCATAAATGTAGACTTACAGGTCAAGGAGGAGGCCTTGGAATAATTAATTGTGACAAAATGTAAATTGTTTCTAAAAATTTAGGCAGCTTCACAATTGTAGTCCTGGTCTACAGACCACCAGGGCCGTATTCATTGTTCATGACTGAATTTGGCAATCTTTTATCTGACTTGGTTATAAATTATGATCACGTAGTGTTGATGGGGGATTTTATTGTACACACTGATGTGGAAACTGACACTATTAGCAAATAGTTTACTTATTTGTTAAATTCAGTAGGAATTTGTCAGATTGTCAAAGGTCCAACACATAACCACAAATTAGATTTAATTATAACTTACAGAGTTTAGATTCAGAATTAAAATATCACTCCATTAAGTGATGTTATTTCTGATCACTACTTAATTATATTTGATTTGTTTCTGCCATTGTGACATCTAGTGTGACATCTAGAATGTAATTTTGTTTCAAAACGTATAGTTATTTTGAGTAAGTCAAGTGTAATAATGCAAAACAATTTAGATCAGCTAACATCAAATGAAATTGTTGAAAACAATTTAGATCAGCTAATATCAAATCATAATATGACTTTGAGAGATGCTCTGGATGCAGTGGCTCCCCTTAAACAAAAGTGATCAAAGCAAATAGAAATTCACCTAGGTTTAATGAGAGCACTCCAGCTCTTAAATTAGAGTGTCAAAAACATAAGTGCAGATGGAGAACAACAAAGTTGCAGGTCCTTCAAATTGTATGAACAGAAAATATAGAAAAGCTCTCTTTAAAGCTCGCTCAGACTACTATTCTAAAATAATAGATAACAATAATAATAATCCTTGGGTACTATTTAGAACAGTGGCTAATTTAACAAATAGGAATTCAGATCTATAGTGTGAAATACCAACAGATATTAGCAGTACAGACATTATGAACTTCTTTAATGAGATAATTTAAAATTTAAGATCCCATATCTCAGCATCACAGTACAAACCACATATTAGCTTGGCAAACCCTGTGTCTCCTTGCTTTCAACACTCTAGAAATTTAAATGTTGTAACAGAACAGGAAGTTTTAACTTTAATTTCTAAAATGAAACCTACTACTTGTTCCCTAGATTAGAACTGCCAACAAAACTACTAAAAAAGCACAATATATGTTTGCAGCACCTATTATTAGCATTATCAATAGCTTATTATTACATGGCACACTAAAACACTAAAAGTGTCAGTCATCAAACCATTACTTAAAAAGTCAGACCTAGACTCACATATGCTTAATAATTATAGACCCTATCTAACTCTATTAGATAGACCCTATCTAACTGCATAGCTACATCTTCCATAATTAATGGACTTGTGGTGCATCTTTTTTTAGATCTACTCCCTGAAGCTCATGCCTCCTAAGTATCTATTTAATACTTTAGACAACAGACAACCCCGGACATGGAAGCTTATCAGATATTAAATAGACAGAAATACAACCATAGACACAATCACAACCAAGAAAACACCAAGATGCAATGCTGCTTAGCTGTGGCTAGTCTGGCGGGATCAGTCACTGAAAGTCGCTTGTGACTTCTCCAGGTTGGAGGTACCCTTAGGGAGAAAGCAGAAATCAGGCTAGAAAACCAGCAGAGGCGCTTGACAAGAAAAAGTAAAAGAAACTACCAAGAAAGAAGTCGGTATTAAACATTCATTAAAGGCAACACCTCATTTGAATTGTCCAATGAAAGTGATCTGTAATTGGCCAGCACCAACATCTAGCTCCACCTCCTTCTACAGGCTGCACTGCAGCAAGGGTAGTCTAGATAGATGGATAGGCAGGAAGGCATGAGGCACATTCACTTACTGACATCTATTGGGGCTTCATAGAAAACATTTAAATGTGTGTTTTACATATCTATTTGCCTAACTACGTCTTTCTTAGTCAATGGAAAGATGGGACATTTTTTTAGATCTACTCCAAGAAGCTCTGCAATATCAGGATCATGCCTCAGTCTGGTGGAACGAATCCCACCTGTCTTGGTCACTGTTCCCAAAGATCTGTTTAACACACTACCAGTCAAAAATTTTAGAACACCTCAGCTTTACCTGTTTATCTTCAAATTTAATCAGTTGAAATGCGATGAATGACCTAAAATGGTGAAAACGTAAGCAGTAGACTGCCAGGAGTTTAAATGGAAAATTTAGGTTAGTGTAATATGGTGTGCTATATAGCGCCCAACCCGGCACAGACTGAGGCAGAGGCACGTGTAACACAAACAGTTTTTTATTTTTCTTCAGCCGTGGGGCACGCCTTCCCCGTGTCCCACACGCCCAACACAGTCCCACAAGCACTTAAATAACACACAAACCACACTTCTTCTCTCCACCGCAGCACCACCACTCCTCCCAGGCAACCTCGTCCTCTTTCTCCCGATTATGGCTCCCTGCGTGGTGGTACTGGCCCTTTTTATATCCCACCCGGAAGCGGTCCAAGTGCTTGGCCACCTGGTCCTGATTGCCCTTCCGGGTGGGGCTGAAGGTATGACCAGCCAGGCTGCTGACTCCACGCAGCTCCCCCTGGCGGCCATCCGAGCCCCCAACCAGGCTGTGGAGGACTCCATCTCCCATGGAGCCATGCGCCGGGTGGGGGAATCATTGGCTGCCAGGAAGGCTGCCACCAAGCGTCCCGGGGGAGGTATTGAACAGTCCATGGCTGCTCCCCCGGAACAGATGTAGCAGAGGCGTCCCTGCCGGGCATGGGACCCGGCTGTCCTTTACATTAGCAAAATCTGAAAAAAGGAAATTTCAGAATATTACAAATGGGTCTTCTTCCTGGAACAAATAACAGATTACAACCTACAAATGTTTTTTGGCAGTTAAAAGTAAATTAAGCCTAGCAAGTTGAAGCAACCGATTTGCACAGGTGTCCCAACTTCTGTTGATTATTTAAAAATATTCTTAGAGCAGAGTTTGAACAGACTGTGTTACTACACCCTCTGAAGTACTATTTGGACAATATTACACTGTAGAAAGTTGTGCATTCCAGTGATAATGGCAAAAAAAACGCAATTAATAAATGAAATGAAACAGAGCATTATTACTTTTAGAAGTGTAGGCAATTGGAAACTGGAAGAAACTCTGATAGGAAGAGATCTGGCAGACGCAAAGTCACAACCCAATCAGAAGACAAGTGTCTTGAAGGTACCAACTTGCATAATAGGTGCCTCACAGCACAACAGCTTCAGGCATGGCTCAACATTGGTCAAAGAAAACAAGTCTCAGTTTTTATTGTGAAGAAGAGACTTTGTGCTGGAGGTTTGACAGGGCAAGTGGTAGTAAGAAAGCCATTCCTTAAAGGACAAAACAGGGTCTTAAAATACTGGCTGTGGACTACAGCAGACTGGATGAAATACTTATGGACCAATGAATCAGAGAAGCAGGCACTGGAAGGGATGACATACAGTATGTCATTATAACAATGGGAATGAAATAGTACCACTAAGGGATGGTATGCTTGATATGTGTGAGAGGCCCTACACGAGTTAAAGATAGGGGCCTATGGGAGCTAAAGAGCAAGATACAACCTCTGCATCTGCATGTGCTGTTCCCCCAGGATGCTAGAGGTCATGCAACCCAATGGTTGCTATATACTGTATGTCTGGTTCTGCTTGAAAAAGAGATGAATGTTGTGGGGAGTTCAGCGTAGACAAAATGAACCTCTAGGCAGTCAGAGTGCAGCCTTAGGTTCCAGGATGGGAAAGTAGAGCACTCTTAAGTCAACTGTCCTTGGGGCATGTCCCGGTTAAGGTATCAGACCTTAGTGTTGTAAGGAAACCAAGAGTCACTAAATGGAATGCTAGCCTGGTGCTCCTGTTGTAATAGCAGGACTGTCCACTAATTCCAGAATTAAAATGACCCAGGAAGTGGTTTAAAACCTCCTCATTCCCACAGATTAACTAAACTGTGTAAAGAGGTGAGTCAAGGGTTGGTGTTAGGAAGACAGAGATGATATTAGGAGTGTTTGTGGCACTTTAAGCTAGGCTAGTGGGTGAGCTACCTGATCTGGTAGACAGGGTTAAGCATCTGTATTAGTCAGCCCAGAAGGGTCACTGGTTATATTGCTTTATGCTCTGTTTATTTCCTAATGTATGTTCTCCCTGCATTTATTCCTCCTTATTATGTCATTATTTAATACATTTACATTACATATAAAAAATGATGTGTAGATATTAATGTTGTATTCATTTTAAGCAGTACAGTATTTCTAATGTTTAAATATTAGAAAGGTGTGCTGAAATAGCTTAAGCCTTTTTCATTGTTTTCAATTCATTACCTTAACACTACAAGGCATATATTACTTTGTAGGAGATATTTCACACGTAAATGCAGTTTCTAATCATATAACAATTGAAGTGTTCCATTTTCAGTTTTTAGAAAAGATTGCATTAAAACAGCACAACTCGGAGACCACTTGTGCATCCTGTTATGCCACCTGAATAAAGAAAAAACAATCAATAATAATGATAATAATAATAATAATAATAATAATAATAATAATAATAATAATGTCTGCTAAACTAATTCTGGGTCACAAGGATCAAGCGCAAGGTGGATTTAAACTCCAGATAGGACGCTTAATCACTCAAAGAGCCTACTTACCAACATGCAATTAGCCTAATGCATAGGCCTTCATGTACAGAATGTCGGTGGGGGAATACCAGATTTTCTGGAGTACTGTAAAACCCACATAGCCAAGGATATAAAGTGAAAATAGCACAAGCAATGACCAGGTGTGGGATTCAAATCCAGGACAGAGTCCATGAGGCCATAGCACTAGCCACTGTTGCACTGTGCACTGTGCACTGCATAATAATAAAAACAATAATAACATAAATCAGCTTTCTTAAATTACAACAAGCATTTACTGGTATTGAAGAACTGCTGTGAACAAATGAGTTTCTTTCCCTTAAAACCTTGTCACCATTTATTCTGAATTTCCTGACTAAGTGATGTAAGAATGCACAAAATACCGCTAAGGAGAGTGTTGGATAACTCAGAACTTTTCTGTATTTTCTGGAGGGATTCAGAAACATACATATTCCTGGGAGTGATGCCAGATATGCCAGAGAGCTTTCCCAACCATAGAAAGCAGGTCCCGTGGTTTCAGAAGATAAAGCAGGATGTGTCAAACACAAGAGCATCTGAGCAATGGTTGTCAATGAAGAAGGAACTCTGTTGGAGAAGAGTCTCCACACTACTATTCATATTCAAAAGGACACCGTTCTCTGCTAAATTTAGACACATGCTGAAAAATTAACTTGCCCTTGTTTATAAGACATTGCCACCACTCTGATAACTGGAGATAATAGGACTTATTTTTCAGGAGCAAAAACTGATTAAATACATACTAGCAACATGCCTGATATTAAGCACTGTTTAAGCCAGTGTTTCTCAACCTTTAAGTATTTGCGACCCGAGTTTTCATAACAGTTTTAATCGTGCCCCCTAATGTTTTTTTTGAAAGGAGCCCACTAATACCAATTTGTTCTTTTTTAATTAATGATATATCATAGATGCATATTTTATTATACCTACTTAACTTTTATCGACATTTATCTAACTCTATATTTATTTTTCTAGTATCAGAATGTAGTTTAAGCTAATTTGTTTTGGTTTCAATAGATGTATTTTTCAGATTTTCAATTCTTGTTTTCTTTTTTTCACATCTTCACGCCGCCCCTTTTTGTTACTTCGCGCCCCCCTAGGGGCCCCGCCCCACAGATTGAGAACCACTGGTTTAAGCAGTGTTAGATCATGTGTTAGAGCACCCATTCCCCAGAGATCACACATGAAACATCTGGAGTATTATTTCACTTTTGAAAGTGTTTAGTTAATTATGACCACCTTTAATCAGAATATAAGTTTCATATGTCACTGTGCTCTGTGCAAATATTTTAAATCTGCATTTCTTTTCTTCTCACATGTACAGCTTAACACAAAGCCAGATTTAGCACACAGGGACTCATTATTTAGAATTGCTAGGCAAGTTTCTTAAGACAAGACAAATTAAGAACAACTGCAAATGGGCAATGTGCACTATTTCTGTGTGTTAGAGTCAGCATGAAATTGTATCCTCTCTTTGCCTTGTTTGGAAAGGCATGATTTACCTAAATAAGGGCCTGCACATGGAGAAAGAGTATAAAGCCTTGGAACATTGCCCGGCACACCTTTGAAGCCGACGGATGGATGGGAGATAATGTCATCCGATCCTGAATATCCTTCCAGCGCAGCGACTAAAATAGCAGACTGTATACATCAAGATCCCACTTCGGTGAAAAGTCTTGCTATGGCTTCCTTCATCTGCAATGCAGCGTAAATCTAAGTTATTTCTCCTATGTGATTTCTTACCATCGTATCACTAAGGGAGGGGTATTGCCTTTTAATATTATATCTATATAGTTTTGGGTTACTTAAGACGGTGCAATTACAAAATGAATGTATTTCCAGGGAGCTAGTGCCCACTATAGGAAAACACCACCGTACATAGGTGTAACTGAACATGACTAACAAGTCAATGTCATATACACATCCTTCCTAATGACTATCGTTACAAGTCATACTGGTAGATAAATCACACAAAGAAGACCCCTACATTATGTTCTTTACTAAAGGCATGCTTTGTGTATAATTAAACATTTAAAGTGGACACTATATGAATTAATTTATTTATTATGGGAAAAGCAATGAACGGGATTAAATTATGCAAATATCGTGTTAAATATGAAAAAAAGAGAGAAGGTCTTTTAGTGGGAGGTTGTTCTACAGTCATTAGTCCAATACAGATGACTGCTAAATGAAAGAGCTTGAACTTTAACTTTCATAAATCTGATCCTAAATATATACAGTACATTAATCTATGACACAAATATAGCCATTAGTCATCAATTTAAAATAATGCAAAAAAAGTTTTTTCATTTTCTGAATCTTGAAGATAGCTTATTCATTTCTTTCAAGTAGACTAGCACAACATAACATTCTGAAACCACTTAATCCAAGTTAACAGGGGGTTAGAGCCTTGCCAGCAGCACTAGGTACAAGGTTGGAATCAGCCCTGGACAAGGCGCTACCCCCAGGCCAACCTGGAACTATTAGTTAAACTAACTAAGGTGTTGTGTGGATGTGGAAGGAAAATCCACGCACACAAATGAAGAAGAGCAGGGCAGGATATTGTAAAGTTATGCTGTCACTTAAGGGCTAAATTAGAGGAATACATGTTTATTATACTAGAATTAAACAATATCTACATTAAGACTGGTACTGCACATTAGTCTGTTAAGTTGTTATGTGTTAGAAAGTTGTGTTTGTAAAGTTAAGCATTCAAGATCTGGGAGAATGTATAAGAGAAAATAAGATTGTTTCTGTTTTGATGCGTTAGCAGCTGCAGAGAATACCGCTCTTTAGAAACAGAAATCTGCCTCCATCCAGTCTTTTTATTCTTGAAAAGGACTTCATCCGCCTTAGAAACGATCTCTTGTTGCAATATGACTCCAGTGCACTGAACCTCTGAGGTAGCAGAACTAACCATTTCACCAACCTGGTGCCCACAAACGCAATAAATTAATGTAATACTTTATTTTAATGCTGCTTAGGTAATATCAGTACTCCTCAATACTTCAGTTTCAGCACCGATTTTATAATACACTTAACTTTTCACTGCAGTCTTATTTAATCGTGTTACATAAAATAAAGCTGTTTTTTGAGCGGTGCGTCGTTCATTAATTTTTCCCAATTAACAGGTGTTCAGCATAGAATCCACACCGTGTCAGTTTGAAAGCCATTTAGTATTTGACCAAGTGCAGATGAGCAGAGCATATGCTGTACACATTCCTGTATCGGTGCCTCAGTGGCTGACACAGTCCACTGCTTCAGAGGGCGCTCACGTTCGCGGAACAGTCCAGACACCGGTCCGCCATAGCAGTGGTCGCTTCTGCCGCGTTCGTTCATCAGGCGTAGATTATAGTGCAATGAGGCGATTGTATAATTCTCCTGAGCTAGGCGTATCACGTGAATGCTCTTTTACACACAAAGAATAAAAGGAGACACGAGCTCCGGCTTGCAATGCGTTGGACTGTAAGTCCGGAAGCTATAAAAAGGAGGGAGGCCACCTAGACTCCGCTAGTCAACCGGCCCGTACTGTATATGGGAGTATTGTGAGCAAGACAGTGCCGGAAAATGCATACTTTATTCCAAGGAAATAAGCGGGAAACAGTAGAGCCCGTCAAAGCGGACGTTAGAGGTAAGAAATCTGGTGCCCTTTACTCGTGAACCGTAAACAAAAATAAAATTATATTCACAACGTAAGCTTCCCGACTGCGCTACTGTAGAAGAAACGCAACAGAATTAGTATAAAGTGAAAGTACGTGCTCTCTTTCCCCTTTCCTTTCATCCCAATTTATTATTATTATTGTTATTATTATTATTATATATGCACTTATGACTTTGTCAGTCCACGCCCCCTTAAAGCCGAGATTCATCAGTACGAGCGATGGGAATATATCTAACCTTGCATATATTATAATGACTGTTTTAGTCTTCTGACTGGTCATTTGAATGTATGCCTCAGTTTTCTCAAAATATATTTGTAAATTTCAGATCAGTGTTTTATGTTTTTCCTTTATCTACTGTATGTTGGTTAGCTCGTTAAAAAGTGTCTACATGTATACATCAGCAACGGGAGTAATTGAACAGAAGCCACCTGAACTAAGTTGATGCGCAAAAATGACATCCACTGAAATGGGTCTCATCCAGATTTTCGAAAGGCATCAGGGAATTGTGATAAAAGACTGTTCCGTCGCGTTTTAAAATATTTTTATATTGATATTCACAAAGTGTATGAATATAGTAGGCAGCATGCTGACAAAGCACAGCTTTTAGACTCTAAATTCAATCCAATCTGGGATGTGCTGTGAGAAGCTGGCATGTTTTTTGTGCACTCATGCCTGTCAAGATTCTACATTTATAGGTGAATGTAAATTATCCTTTGCTGCACTCTCAACAAATACCTTAAGCCTGTTACTGCTTGGTTATTGTCAGAGAATCCAAAACAGAAACAAATCCTTTTAAAAACCGATGGATGAGTTTAGAAATGTTTTTATAATTTGGTAATTTGGCTTGCCAAATTGACACGCATTAGAATATGGCAATTAAATCATGTAAATATTTTCTTTACTTATGGAAATGTAGAAATGCAGTAAAAACCTACTTTCAATATATGTAAACCCTTTTTTTGCAGCACCTGTACAGAAAAAATAATTTATTTTTAGGTCTTTATTTTTTTAAATTTGTCTTAAAGTGTTTTGCAGTGTATTACATATTTTTAGTGTTTGTGTTGTGCCATGATTTTTTTTGTCATACTTTTGTGTCCTTTTGTGGCCTCGAACAAGTCACTTAGCATGTTTGCATAACACTTTGTGTTCATCTAAAATGTATTGATACATTTTGCACCTTGTAAGCCATCAGTTAAAAGCATTTGAAGACATTTCTACTAGGAATTAAAAATGAGTATTTTTTTCTTCTTTGTACAAAATTATAAATTTTACCTTACATTGTTGAAAATCATAAAATGAGAGTAAATGATTTATTAACCTTGACGCATGTTACATTTTTATTACTATTATTTCTGACAGCCAGAAAGCTTTTTTTATAAATAATTTTAACAAAGGAAAACTGAATTTTTAATGCAAAAATCATTTTTTACATTTACAAAGGTAATTGTGAAAAGGAATGGAACATAAAATGCATGTATCAAAAATATTGATATATTGATATTGATCTGAATTCTCATTAAGGCATTCACAAATGCAGAGTTTGATGTATGCCTAAAATCGTCTGTGTAGTTCTTATGTTCATTTTGGTATTTCCTGCAATTAACGACTGTCTAATCCTGGTATTGATACAAATTTACCAAAAAAAGTCATACATGCAGTATGATATTACTGTTTGATGGTGTAGTCAACTACATTAAATTGTGTATTTTAGGAATAAGATTAAA
Organism: Erpetoichthys calabaricus; assembly: GCF_900747795.2. NCBI lineage: Eukaryota > Metazoa > Chordata > Cladistia > Polypteriformes > Polypteridae > Erpetoichthys > Erpetoichthys calabaricus. The sequence continues at coordinate 81,239,767 of NC_041402.2, forward strand.
ATATAATTTCTCAAGAGTAATAGATAAGACCTTGTCAGCCACATATACTTAAGATGTTCCTTTACGAAAAGGCAAAACACGAAATTTTATTCTACCAGAAGACAATCCAGTTTCAGTCATGTTCTCCACATATATGAATAGGTTTTCTTCAAGTTCTCTGGTTTCTTCCCAAAGTCCAAAGACATGCAAGTTAAGTGGATTGGCATCGCTAAATTGTGTGATGTGTATGTGTTTACCCTGCGATGGAGTAGTGCCCTATCCAGGGATTTTTTTTTCTAAGACTCTGTAAAGTGCCTTGAGCATGGGAAAGGCACTATAAAGATAAAAAGTATTATTATTATCATTGTTGTCCAATGCTTGCTGGGATAGGCTATAGTCCACCATTGACCATGCTCAGGATTTGGTGGGCTTAGAAAATAGTAGGGTATATTCTGTAGAAATAAAAATGACTTTAATTATTTTCCATGAATGTTTGCAGTTTTGTTTACTTTTCTGTTGTTGATTTACATTTAATTATTTTTCCACGGTCGAATGGTGCTTGTTGTGCACATGGGCACTGGTGGCCTTATCTATGTCTAACTACAACCTATGAAAAAATCATTCACATCAACCAAAGTACAAGAACACCTGTTTTTTAAATGTTACATTTCTCTGATACCAAAATATTTCACCAGCAGTAAATTCCAGAATGTTGTGTACAGGTATGCTCCTCCACATTCATACATTTACATTTGTAACACAAACAAAGTGACATACATTGGTAAGCCTACAGAATCCAAATAATATATAATGCCATTTTTTAGTTTGTTGCCCTCAAATTAACAATCTCCAGCCTTAAATTACTTATTTTTCAGTTTAATAAATTGCACCCACATTGTTAATCCTTCATTTTTAGGGTCCTATAGCTCATTTAATAATTCAGTCTCTGTATAGCTTGTTTACCAAAACCTGTGCTTAGACCGAGGGAGATTGCCTGTAATTACACCAAAACATTCTTTTGAACCTTAAAGTGCCACATTGTTTAAAAGTGTAATACTGTATATATCTATTAATTTATTTATAATAATTAATAGGCTTGAAATGAATACAGTACTGTAAGGTATAGGCACTTTAATTTGACAGTTTGAAACTGAGTGATTTGGCAAGCACTCCCTTATCTTTTTGTAATGTACTACAAACATCAACAAAGTCGTGACTGCCGCATATTTGAGAAAAAACATGTTTTAAGCAGTGTGACATGGTAAAGCATCTCAGATCCAGTACCCTCAGTGTGAATCCTATGCCAAGTCGGAAGTTTGCACGTTTTTTTCTGTCTATATGGTTTTCTCGACTATCACTGAAGTCCAGCAGGTTAATTTGCGATTCCAAACTGACTGACACTCGGCATGCCATACGTGTGTGAGTGGTCCCTGAGATTGAATAATCCTGGATTGAATTAAGCAGGCTGAAAACTGTTATGTGATGTTTGTAACAACAAGGATCCATATGTCTATTCTTTTTTTGTGTATTTAGCTTTATTTTCTTTTTTCAAAATTTTTTGATTGGATGTAGTCTGCTACTAATACAGTAAATACTATTAAACCATGAAATTAATGTAAAAAATCTATTTTTTGTCATTTAATTATTAATAAAAGCATAACTTGTAGCAGGTCTCCACAGATTCTAGTGATGACACTAAACAGGAACTGGTATTATTTTCCTCACCTATATATTTTTCTGCTTTTTCTCCTTTGCAGTCCTGGGTTTTTGACAATTTTGTTACTTTTGTTAGCCTATGTAAAGTTTATCAGTTTACAAAAAATTAAATTGCATGCATTTGCAATATTTGTGAAAGTGTTTTGGTCATATTCTTGACTTCTGTTTACATTTTGCAACTAATATTAATTCCAAATTGGAAAATAAAATTGATATTTGGCAAGTAAACTTTCAGAGGTGAAAGAAAAATATTGTTCTTATGTAATTTCTTTTAGATAATATTACAGTATCTTTGCTAGAGTGTTTTGTGTCCTTGTTTCTAATGGATTATTCCTTTCTATTTTTCACATAGAGTCTTAGTTTAAAACTTCATATGTTATATTCAGTACACATGAAATGTTGGACTTTAACACCACTGCTGTGCCATCTTGTTGCTTAAAATCATATTATCATCTTCTTTATAAAGTGACCAATAATGGATTGCTCAATGAAAGGGTTGTCTACTGTAAGAAATAAAGCAAAGCAGAAAAGGAGTAGTTTGCAGTAGAGTATGTGCCATATGCTCACATTTAAGGGACCGAGATTCACACTGGATGACAAAATACTATGTAAAGAATAATATCCATGAATGCTGAGCATCAAAACAGCACCAGATGAAACTATACTGCATATGTTGGGCTGAGATTTGAAATTGGAATGGATTATGTCAGGCTTCCTGAATACCCAACCATCAATTGCACAAGAAAGTTATGCAAATCAAAATTTAAAAAGATTTAAACTTACAAAGTAGGAAATAACACTTGTCTCTCCTGCCTCACAATACCCAATCATTTAAAGTTAATCTTATGCTGCTGCTTAATTCATAACTATTCTGAATTCAGCATATTAAAACATGTTTTCAAAATGGTAAATATTGGGGTTGAATTAAGATTTAGATAAAATGCAACACCAGAGACTAGAAAAATGTTCACATTTTTTAAATTTGGTAATAATGCTCTGAATACCTATTAGCGTTTTGCTTTTGATTAAAATTAAGATTTTTCTTTCAGTTTTTATGTCAAATGTGCTGTGCTGTGTATCAGAAAAAACAATATGCTTTATCATAAAAATAATTCTTATAAACAAATTCATTAAAGAGCCTTGCAATCCACTGGCATCTTATTCAGGGCTGTTTGATGCCCGGTCTCCAGTGCTGCCAGGATAAGCTCGGGTCTCCTGTGACCCTAAATTAGATTAAGCAAGTTTTGAAATGTTATGATATTATTGACTGATGGCCAATCACGTACCATTTATAAAAAGAGAGTTGATGCACAAAAAGAGTTTGTGTCATCATTTAAAAAAGTTGATATGATTGCATCAGCACGCCAACAATTAACCTGTAAAGCTTACGGCTCTGCCTTCGCCTTTATCTTGCATGAATTCAGCAGGATAGCCATTCATTTAATGGCTTGTACCAATCTGCTTTGGAATTACAACATTAAGGCTAAATGACACTGAACCCCCAAGCAGAAACAATAAGTGAATGGTCAGTGCTGTAAAAAAAATAAAAACTATCAAAACAGCAGTTACCAACATTTTATTTATATGTTAGATAGATAGATAGATAGATAGATAGATAGATAGATAGATAGATAGATAGATAGATAGATAGATAGATAGATAGATAGATAGATAGATAGATAGATAGATAGATAGATAGATAGATACTTTATTAATTCCAAGGGGAAATTCACATACTCCAGCAGCAAGATGTCAGTATTCTTCCATTTTGATTAATTGAAATTGAAATTACAAATAAAATAGTTTCAGTACTTATGTATGTCCCACCCAGAAAAAAATATTTATGTAAACAGTGAAGCTGCAAACTATATTAAAAAATTATGTGGGGTCTTTTAATATCCTTACTTTGGTTTAACAACACAGCAAAGTAACATAGAATTGAAGCTGTATGAAATTCTGTATTGATTAGTACAACTAATACAGCAACTTTATTAAAGATAATGCCAAACAATATAATTGACAAAATTAACTGTGGAAGAGTTAATAAAAGAAAAAACATTAAAATTACAGAAGATATACACTAAATAATAAAAAAATATAAGTTGCCCAGCCTTTTTTCTTTTAATTATATTATATATAACTGATGCATTTACAGAGGTGGAATATGTTAAAGGTATTTTTGATAGAAATGCTTTCTGGTTTTGAGTTCATTAATTATTTGGAAATTTCTTGGGATTCAACATGTTAAAATATGTTTTCTAAATGGTAAATATTGGGTTATAATTAAAATTTAGATAAAATATAACACTGTGGTGGGCTAGTGCCCTGCCCGGAGTTTGTTTCCTGCCTTGCACCCTGTGTTGGCTGGGATTGGCTCCAGCAGACCCCCGTGACCCTGTAGTAAGGATATAGAGGGTTGGATAATGGATCGAGGGATGAATAAAATATAACACCATAGACTAGAAAACTGCTCACATTTTAAAAAATAGTACTAAAGCTCTGAATATGTATTAGTGTTGTTTTTAATTTAAATTAATATATTTCTTTTCAGTTATTATGTCAAACATACTATGCATCACAAACACAAAATGCTTTGAACACATTCATTAATGGGTCTTGGTTTCCATTTTTGAGTACATGTATAAGTTTCTTTGTTTAAGATGATATCTGGGCCTCAGTATCATTCATTATAGTTATTGTTTAATTATTATTGGATATCCTGTCATAATTGTGTTTACTTACTTTCAGGTACTGTTCCATCTTGGCTTCAAGGTACACTTTTACGCAATGGGCCGGGTATGTTTTCTGTGGGAGAAACCAGCTACAACCACTGGTTTGATGGGCTAGCCTTGTTGCACAGCTTCACCTTCAAAGATGGTGAGATTTTGTGCTTTACGCACCTTATACTTAATGAAAACTATAACATGGTGTTTTCAAACTATAAAAAATAATTTGTTAAGAAATGGTGAGATCATCTTCTATTTATCTTCAAAAAATATGTAAGGTTTTTCAAGGTGTTGGTAAGAGTTAGAACTTCTTATGAAAGCATGAGTTAACAATGATGTATATTTATCATCCTTATTTTCTTATATCTCACTTTGAAATTTTATTTTTGACAATTTGTAGTTTCAGTTAGTAGTGATGCTTACAATTTAAAAGGGATTATCAGTGTTGTCCAGACACCAATACTTGATGAAAATTTCGCATTGGTGCAGTATTAAGGAAGTGAGCTACAAATACATTGCTTTCATTTGAAAAGTTTTGTTAGTCTCATTAAACATCAGTTGATTGAAACGTCATTAATTTAAATGGTTTAAATCCAATACATGGTCATAATGGAGATGCAGATAGAGGGTATCCTGGCAGCACCAAATGAACCCAAGATAGGGCATCAGAACATCACTTGATGCACTCATGCACCAAAGTACATGAAGAAACTCCATGTGGAAGTGAGGAGATCATGCAGGCTACATACATATACACACACAGAAGGATCTGAACTTGGGTCTTAGAGCTGTAGGACTATACTGTGCCCTTTTAAAAGGTCACACAGGACATGTTGCATTGGATGCTGCATTTTCTAACAAATAAATGATGACAATATACTGTAGCTGTAGAAACCTCCTGAATTGTTTAAGTCAATAGAAGTGTACATAATCTATACTAATAAAAGGCAAAGCCCTCACTGACTCACTGACTGACTGACTCACTGACTGACTGACTGACTGACTGACTCATCACTAATTCTCCAACTTCCCATGTAGGTGGAAGGCTGAAATTTGGCAGGCTCATTCCTTACAGCTTACTTACAACAGTTAGGCAGGTTTCATTTCGAAATTCTACGCGT